>NC_048224.1:101344315-101644315 GCF_002007445.2 Ailuropoda melanoleuca
ATAATTTTTGTTAACTTCCACAATTAAGTCTTATCAATTTCTCCTAAATTTCTGTCAAAGTACTACTGAACATGGTGTTCAGTAGTACTTTGACAGAAATTGAGTAATTGATGTAGCTGGAGATGAATACAATTACTACTGCGACTTTCTGCCTCCATATTTTGGGAAGAAAGTAAAACTGTCTATACTTGAAAGAGAAGTAGCTGCATCTTATTAGGTTTCAAGAATAGTATATATGGGAAGTGAGTAGCCAAAAGAGTGGACCATGCCAGTTATTGATTTAGTTTCTATTTGTTTCAAATCCATCATTTTCCCATGCTTTATGATACTGACACTGGACTTATAAACAAATTTTCTTTGTTAGTCTTTGCTATTAGAGTGTTGGAATGCCACTGTAACTCAAAAGACTTGATAACCATAGAAGAGTACGGAACCACTTTCTCTACCACTTTCTCTGGCCTCTTCCTCTCTCTCTACCCTGATCTGATATCTAACATGCTTTAGAATGGTTATACGTAGGCCAAAGACACATTGTCCACAATGAGAACAGAAAGCCATATACATTGCTCTGTGTACTCTGAGTAACTTTGGGGAGAAGAAGAAGTAAAAGTTTCATGTCTCTCTTAGATGCAGGCACCAAAGTTACAATCCTGCCTAGTACTATGGGGCAGTAGGGATGCCAAATTCAGTGGATGGGGTTTGGCAAATTTCACAGTGGAGAAGGGACACTAATGTGACCTTGTATGGGAGATCCTTTAGGCCAAATTAATACTGTTGTTGCTTCTATTTCTGAGGGCATAATGGAAATTAATGAGTTACATGTTTGAACTTCACTCTAATATCATGATAATGAAGAGTTTCATGTAGAGAAATGTTAGTGAGACAAACTCTTTATGGAATTTTTCCCTCAATGGGTCTGTCAGAATTTAGCATGAGTGCCTCTCTCTCTGAGTTCCTAAGAGCTCACTCTACAGATGATGTCCTATTAGCTGGCAAGTCAGAAGCCTCAGCTGCCTCAGTCCAGACCGCATTGTTATCAGGTTGATGATAATTCTTGACACAATTGAGAGGCCTGTACACTAAATAAAGTTCCTTGGGATTATCTGGGCATATTTTTTTTAAAGATTTTATTTATTCATTTGACAGAGAGAGAGACAGCCAGTGACAGAGGGAACACAAGCAGGAGGAGTGGGAGAGAAAGAAGCAGCTTCCCCGCGGAANGCAGCTTCAGCGCTGAGCCTGACATGGGGCTCTATCCCAGAACTCCAGGATCACACCCTGAGCTGAAGGCAGACGCTTAATGACTGAGCCACCCAGGCGCCCCTATCTGGGCATATTTATAATGCTCAACTTTTCTGGCAGTCAAAAAAAAAAAACCCTGTCATAATCTGATCACTCTTTTCCTTATGTTTGAAGTGTCTACCAGAAACAAAAGGGATGGTCTTGGATCCTCTATGTCCCCCAAAATGCCTGTCAATACCTCAGGATGTTTTCCTCACTCCCCATCTCTTGACTGTTTCTCTGTCTCTCCATGGGCTGAGTGAATACCATTTGGTTATTGATTTGGACAAGTCAGGCAGGTTGGAATAGCTATCCCTCCAAAAACAAGAACTAGATTCAATCATTCAATTGAACTGGAAACCCCAAGACCTACGAGTCATTTGTGAGCTTATGTTGGAGGTTCTGTCAACTCGTGCCTCTTAGCAGATGTAAGTACAACTTTCAAGGCCCCGAGAGTTGGAACCAACACTTTCTTTCTATGGACCTCTAGAATTATGANCCTAAGAGCTCACTCTACAGATGATGTCCTATTAGCTGGCAAGTCAGAAGCCTCAGCTGCCTCAGTCCAGACCGCATTGTTATCAGGTTGATGATAATTCTTGACACAATTGAGAGGCCTGTACACTAAATAAAGTTCCTTGGGATTATCTGGGCATATTTTTTTTAAAGATTTTATTTATTCATTTGACAGAGAGAGAGACAGCCAGTGACAGAGGGAACACAAGCAGGAGGAGTGGGAAGAAAGAAGCAGCTTCCCCGCTGAGCCTGACATGGGGCTCTATCCCAGAACTCCAGGATCACACCCTGAGCTGAAGGCAGACGCTTAATGACTGAGCCACCCAGGCGCCCCTATCTGGGCATATTTATAATGCTCAACTTTTCTGGCAGTCAAAAAAAAAAACCCTGTCATAATCTGATCATTCTTTTCCTTAAAGTTTGAAGTGTCTACCAGAAACAAAAGGGATGGTCTTGGATCCTCTATGTCCCCCAAAATGCCTGTCAATACCTCAGGATGTTTTCCTCACTCCCCATCTCTTGACTGTTTCTCTGTCTCTCCATGGGCTGAGTGAATACCATTTGGTTATTGATTTGGACAAGTCAGGCAGGTTGGAATAGCTATCCCTCCAAAAACAAGAACTAGATTCAATCATTCAATTGAACTGGAAACCCCAAGACCTACCAGTCATTTGTGAGCTTATGTTGGAGGTTCTGTCAACTCGTGCCTCTTAGCAGATGTAAGTACAACTTTCAAGGCCCCAAGAGTTGGAACCAACACTTTCTTTCTATGGACCTCTAGAATTATGATTCTTCTCTGGATTCAACTGTAGGAATTAATTTATTTCCCTCCTAAAATTGTGACATACACCTTGCAAGTGGTCGTGAAAGACTCAAAAATATTTAAAGAACCATTACTAGTAGATCATGTAGCCCTCACCAGACTAGGATGATTTCTCTGAAATGAGCCTAAACATGGCTCCTTGGTGAACTTTTCTCTGAGAAATTCTGCTGCTTGGAGTGCTGGAGAGGGCAGCCTTAATTAAGTTCTCTGTGAGACATACAGAACAGATGTGATCTCAACCACTGTTGGTCACATTATTCAGCATGCCCAACGGCAGTTTACACATGAGGAAATTCAACTGAAGCCAAAATGTTGTAAAAGCAATAGGTGACTATTATGGGGAGACACTCAAGTCTCTTCCATTTCTGCATGTTATTGTGAACAAACACACAAAATGTTTTGTTTTGACTATCTTTCTGGTATGTTTGTATGATGAACAATCTTGGAAAATATAGTGTCTCCTTCAGAACAAATGACGGGTACTCTTTTTCTCTATTATAAAAGATTCATGTTCTTTATGCTCTGGGTTCCTCTTCTATATTGTAACAAACTGTGGATACAGGTATCTTTCTTGGCTGATCAGTGTTGCCCCTGTGGAACTCAGGATCAAGCAGAATTGAGGCAAATATGCTAATGTCCATGATTTTTGCTATGCCATCAGTGATAATGTCATTTACCTCTGACCCAGGAGTCTCATCTCCTTAATCAACATCCATAATATTGTGGTGAGCTAATACGCTGGTTTGCAAGCAGTGTAAACATTTGGACCCATCACAGTTCTTAATATTCCTATTCCTTTTCTCTATCCTGCTGGGTTTTTTTCTCTTAGATTTTATCATACAATGTATTTTCCTTCTTTATCTTCCTTTCCCCTCCCAAATTTCTTCCTAGAATATGCAATCCATTAAACTAGGGGTTTGTATCTGTTTGATCCACTGATGTAGTCTTGTTCTTAGAAAAGTATCTTGCACATAGTGTGTGATATGTAAATATTTATTGAATGAGTGAATAAACTCTGTAACCACAAATGTAATAATAAATATTCATCTCGATAATGAATAAAAAAAATTAAAACTAACTACCAGGACATAGTAATCTGATCTACACACAAATAAATTAAAAAAAGAAATAATCTTTTTTTGAACAGAAAAATAGAAAAAATATATAATATACAATAGAAATCAGAGTACTTTTGAAACAGAATTCAATTTCAATGAAGTAATGTATAATAAAACCGACTAGGTAAAGCAAATGTATATTACAAGTAAACTAGAGANGTATATTACAAATAAACTAGAGATTTCCATTCTCATAAAGATATAGTTATATATTTAAATATGTAAATACATAAATAAATGTGACAATAGTAGACATAGAAAGGCAAATTAGAAATCTAATTAAAGGANATTTCCATTCTCATAAAGATATAGTTATATATTTAAATATGTAAATACATAAATAAATGTGACAATAGTAGATAGAAAGGCAAATTAGAAATCTAATTAAAGGGGGCACCTGGGTGGCACAGTGGTTAAGCATCTGCCTTCAGCTCAGGGCGTGATCCCGGCGTTATGGGATCGAGCCCCACATCAGGCTCCTCTGCTGTGAGCCTGCTTCTTCCTCTCCCACTCCCCCTGCTTGTGTTCCCTCTCTCGCTGGCTGTCTCTATCTCTGTCAAATAAATAAATAAAATCTTTAAAAAAAAAAAGAAATCTAATTAAAGAAAAAAAGAAAACAGGGAGAATCAAACATTACCTACCACAGCAGAATCTTAATGGAAAGACATGGGATTTTCCAGCAATGTGTATGATCCCAAGAGGAAATCTATCTAATTTTGAACAGAAGAATTAGCAAGTCTAAATGAGTAAGAAAAATAAGCCACAGTATCCTATTATAGTCTTTTTTTGTAATATAAATAATAATTTGATCTCCTTCGAACNTTTGAACAGAAGAATTAGCAAGTCTAAATGAGTAAGAAAAATAAGCCACAGTATCCTATTATAGTCTTTTTTGGTAATATAAATAATAATTTGATCTCCTTCGAACTTCTTTCTTTTTTTTTTTTTTTAAAGATTTTATTTATTTATTTGACAGAGATAGAGACAGCCAGCGAGAGAGGGAACACAAGCAGGGGGAGTGGGAGAGGAAGAAGCAGGCTCCTAGCAGAGGAGCCTGATGTGGGGCTCGATCCCACAATGCCGGGATCACGCCCTGAGCGGAAGGCAGACGCTTAACCGCTGTGCCACCCAGGCGCCCCTCGAACTTCTTTCTTAATCGATCAACCAAAATTATTTTTTCCAATTGTTTAGACAAAGGAAAGAGGTGTTATTTATCAGCTTTCTAAGAATCTACCCATACCACATTCAGCAGTATTTTTCCTAAGAAGGTAAGGATTGATAAACATGAGATCATTTATTAATAAATTCCGCATTAATTGAATAAATATAAACATATAATGGTAAAAATCAAGGTAAAAAATAACTAAAGCTTAAGTGTATAAATGATTTTTAAATACATTCATTTTATTATTATTATTTTTTAGAGATTTTATTTATTTATTTGAGATTGAGAGAGAGAGAGAACACAGGAGCTGGAGGGAGAGGAAAAGGGAGAGAGAATCTGAAGCTGACTCAGCATTGAGCATGGAGCCCCACTAGGAGCTCGACCTCATGACTGCAAGATCATGACCTGAGCCAAAACCAAGAAGGAATGCTTAACTGAGCCCCCCAACATGCCAAAATACATACATCCTTAAAAACTACTAGTAGAAGTCATCTTCTTTAGCTTAGTAAAGGAGATCCTAAAAATGTAGAGCTAAGGTCATCCACAGTGATCAAATTTTAGAAACATCTCAATTCAGCTTAGTGGGAACAAAACCTGCTGTACTGCAGTCATTTCACATTACCCTGGAAGTTAGCTAACTCTGTAAGTCAAGAAGAAGGATATGAGAATCATGATTATTGACAAGAAAGAAATGAAAATATCATTTACAGAAAATATAACTGCCTTAATAGTGTATCAAAAAGGATTTTAAAATCATTTTGTGGTTAGAGAATAAGCATATGCAAATGATTATTTGGTTTATAAAATTGCAATAACTAATTAAAAAATAAAATAGAATCCCTTTCTGAACTACCATCTGTGGTGGAACCACCACCAAGATGCGGATTTTCGTGAAAACCCTTATGGGGAAGACCATCACTCTGGAGGCTGAACCCACAGATCCAATAGAAAACACACAGGCCAAGATCCAGGATAAGGAAGTAATTCCTCTTGATCAGCAGAGACTGATTTTTGCAAGCAACAAGAAGATGAGTGTACTTTGTCTGACTGCAGTGTTCAAAAGGAGTCCACTCTTCATCTGTGTTGAGACTCTGTGCTTGTGCTAAGAAAAGGAAGAGTAAATCTTACACCACAAGAAGAGAAGAGAAAAGAGAAGAGAAGAGAAGAGAAGAGAAGAGAAGAGAAGAGAAGAGAAGAGAGAGNAGGAGTCCACTCTTCATCTGTGTTGAGACTCTGTGCTTGTGCTAAGAAAAGGAAGAGTAAATCTTACACCACGAGAAGAGAAGAGAAGAGAAGAAGAAAGAGAAGAGAAGAGAAGAGAAGAGAAGAGAAGAGAAGAGAAGAGGAGAAAAGAAGAGAAGAGGAGAAGAGAAGAGAGAGAAGAGAAGAGAAGAGAAGAGAGAAGAGAAGAGAAGAGAAGAGAAGAGAAGAGAAGAGAAGAGAAGAGAAGAGAAGAGAGAAGAGAAGAGAAGAGAGAGAAGAGAAGAGAAGAGAGAGAAGAGGGTTAAAATAAATATATTTTAAGTGTATGAGAATAGCACCATCAGTCACCTTTGTGCGGAGTGCCCTATGTGGTGCTGGAGTTTTCATAGCTAGCCACTTTGACAGATATTATTGTGGTTAATATCTGACCTATTGCTTCAACAAACCAGGAGACAAGGAATTGTATAGGGGTTAGTAAAAGACATTCACTAAGAAAAAAGTAAGCAACAGAATAAATTTTCCATCAACAATAACACAAGCTTTTTAGAAAATATCAGATTTTAGGAGACATTGATGGAGAAATTACAAATATCACTTTAAAAAGAATCTGATTAAAGGGAGATATTGTCCATGCTAATGTATGACAATATTCAAAATTATGAACAGATCAATATACCCAAACTTTTATTTTTTATATATTTTTTTAAAGATTTTATTTATTTATTCGACAGAGATAGAGACAGCCAGCGAGAGAGGGAACACAAGCAGGGGGAGTGGGAGAAGAAGAAGCCGGCTCATAGCAGAGGAGCCTGATGTGGGGCTCTATCCCGTAACGCTGGGATCACACCCTGAGCCAAAGGCAGACGCTTAACCACTGTGCCACCCAGGCGCTCCTACCCAAACTTTTAAAAACAATGCAATAAAGGCTTCAACTCTACTTTTTCACAATACTTATNAGAGAGGGAACACAAGCAGGGGGAGTGGGAGAAGAAGAAGCAGGCTCATAGCAGAGGAGCCTGACGTGGGGCGCGATCCCGTAACGCCGGGATCACACCCTGAGCCAAAGGCAGACGCTTAACCGCTGTGCCACCCAGGCGCTCCTACCCAAACTTTTAAAAACAATGCAATAAAGACTTCAACTCTACTTTTTCACAATACTTATAGAAAAATGTATCTTAAAATGAGTAAAGGGAATGAAAGCATAAGAGAAACAGGATAATTTTTTTAAATTGTTAAATTTATTTATTTATTTTTTTAAAGTTCCATGATTTATTACTTGCATATAACACCCAGTGCACCATGCAATACGTGCCCTCCTTAATACCCATCACTAGCCTATCCCATGTCCCCCCACTCCCGAAACAGGATAATTTTTAAATTAAAAAGAACGATGTGGAAAGTTTCCACATTTAATAACAAGATATCATAATGCTATGATACTTTGACTTCAAAAATATAATAAGCTACATGTTTGGAAACCCTGCTATGATAAAAAAAAAAACAACCTAGTAATACTGGCATAAGTCAAATACTGGACAAGACAAATATCCTTTAAAGTGCATATCTAAGCACATTAGAAGTTATGAGCCATCTACAGAAACGAAAGCTTTACTGAACCCAGAGAGTTAAGGAACACTGGGGACATGATTTGTATTGTTGAAAGTGATGGGGGAGAAAGTGGAGCCTCTGGCCCACATCAGGTAAAAAGTGAAGACTTAGAAATTCTAGGATGTTTGGAAGGTTACATTTTGAAAGAAAAGATAAACTTGGAGGGAAAAAAGAAATCACACTTTCAAAGGAAAATTTTGAAACAAATTAGTACATACCACTCTGTATGTGTGTGTATATATATATATATATATTTGTGTGTGTGTGTTTAATATATAGTTTGTGTAGATTTATTTATTAGATATTTAATTATATACTTAATGTATTATATATTTAGTACACTTAATATATTAGATATGCTGTCTATTTTCCACACACTCCAAGAATTCAGAGTCATAGTACTACCTTCAGGAAGCTTTTATTTTTCCACTTGCATTTCTGTTGGGATCCAAGAAAAAACCTGAATTTGTTGTCAAGGTTGGTAGAACACTAGGTACTTAGAAGGAATACGTATTTTTTTCTCAATAGAGTTTTTGTCAATTGAGTCTATCTTATACTGTGACATAAGACTTCATGAGATGCTGAGAAATTATTGTAAGGACAAGAAATAGTAGAATTTGTCAGTTATGGCTGAATGTTTACTATCCTGAGGACGATATAAATTTTGTTTTGCAAATAATTAAATGAAAATTACATACACATACACATTTGTATTCAGAGTGGTATTCAGACTAATTTTTAATTCCTCAGTACTAACTAGCCAAGTATGTGTAAGATAAGATGTTCAATTCTTTGCTTTTTGTAACTGATCTGTTTTGTTCAGTTTATGAATGGATATTGTAATACTCTGTGAGTACCGAAGCTGAAAAGAACTCTCCCTTTGGATAGAAACACAGGCATCCTGATAGGTAATTCTCTTCAGTGTAATGCCTTTACCCATCATCTCTCTTTGCTAAAATGCTTACGGATGTGCTTACTAAAAACATAAAAAACTCACCATAAAATGCATGATTTAAGGCAGTAGCATTTTAATTTGTAAAATATTATGGAAAATAAAAAAAATAAAAGCAAATAAAAGTAAAAAATATTATGGAAAATAAAAACAAAAGCCTATTTTTCATTTCTCAAAATTTTTCTAATCAAACTAAAGCATCATTGTACTCTTATTATTTTTCACTATTTATGTAACTAATTTACTGTCTGAGGCAGAAGGCAAGACACAGGCAATTTCTTCATTATGTTAAGGTCAGGTAATCAATTTCCTATCCCAAAAGACAATACTAAGAGTACAGAGGATTATCACTAAATACAAGCAGCTGCTTTTGTAAGACTGGAGCTTTTCTAGGGAATCCTGCAATAATGGAGTGGGTAGGAAACAGAATCTTATGTATGCCTCTCTTTGAATTCTGTGAAAACTGCATAGGTGTTTTTTTAACTACAGACGAAATAAGGATTAATTTTGCTTTGATTCAAATAATTGCTATTAAACATCAATGCATTTGAAGTAAAACATGGAATGGTAATGGAGAAAAGAATATTTCCCTTTGTTCTGAATATCATGTAAGATTTTATTCTTGATAAATATGTCTAATTCTTACACATTTAAGAATTTCAGTTTACCTCATATAAACCATTTAGTGCAAGTATTAACTCTCATACTTGCTATCTCTAAATATTATCATCAAAAGCTAACAGCATTTTTACACCATATTTGGTAGAATTGATAACAACCCCCTATATTATTTTGTTTTCATAAGTTCATACAATTTTGTAACATTCTGTAAAGACTGATTAAATATAAGCAATTCCTAAATTTAATTAATGCTATAGATCAATTTCATTTTGCAAGAAAACACAACAACGATTTTATTCTTCTCTAAGGGTTTTATCTAAAAATCTATTGATGCAGTGTTACTCATTAATATTTCAAATCCCCCTTAGTTTTAATTCTAGGCATGATACATGGAGGCAAATTGTATAAGTCTTTGTCTTGAATATAAACAAAGTAATCAGTAATCTTAATATTGAAATTATTTCTTTTCATATTCAGCAAATTATTTTGACATCTTAGCAACATTCAACACAACTGAATGAACATTTCTTTTGAAATATTCTCTTTCCTTAATCTCCATCAGATTACATGTTTTTTTTTTTTTCTCAGTTTTCTTTCATAGCTATCGCTTTTCAATCTGATGTGTCAATACTGGAATTCCTCAACACTTAAACTCTCTTGTTTTATCATGTCCACTCTATTTCTAGGTGAATTGATTTATTTATGCATTTTTCAAACCATCTGGTATCATCTCTTAATTTATATTTTTCATCTATGAAATTCCAGACCTATATATTCAACTATATTCTTGGTAATTCCAGTGGTATGTGTATTTCTTAGCCACTTTAAAATTAATGTCTTCAGAACTGAATGCCTGATTTACTTCTCACCCTACCACTTTCACATCCCTACTCTGCACTTAGCCCTCCAATGATTTAGTAAAGTAACTTAGTCTACCTGTGGTCTCCATTTCAAAAAGTTTCATTTTATCTAACAGGCTGATTCTTCCTAAAAGCTAGGGATTATCTTTGATATAATGTTACATATTCATTTCCTTCCTACTTTCGTCTTTAAAATATCACCAATCTGTAGACATCTAACATCTAAAATACATATCCATACCTTCACTGTTCTCCATGGCACCTGCCACCATTCTAGTATAACCAGCATCATCCTGCATCACTTCAAGGCCCTAACATGTTTCTCTCATTCTACTCTTAGATCCAAGGCCATCTCCAATTCATTCTCCATGAAGCCGAGAGATTTTTCAATAAGCATAATACTCCAACCTGTCTGTGATTCAAACAATTCAATTATTTCCCATGGTAAGGAGGCTATTCACAAAGCCTACATGTTTGCTCCCTACTTCTTTGCCATTTTCTATTTATGCTTAATTTACCAGTCTTGTCTCTCTTGCGGTTGCTTTCCCCTTCATGTGCCAGTTCCACTTACTGTGGACTTTCTTTCTTTTTTTCTTCTGATTCCTTGAACGCAATGAAGTGTGCATCACACCAAAGCAAACATTCTTCTCTTTCCATAAACTGCCTTTCCCTGTTCATCATTTGGCTACCTCTTATGAGCGTTTCATTTTCAAATAGACCTTATTTGACTCTCAAGTTCTAAGGAGGTATTCCTGTTATACTCACTTAAATTTATCTTCAGTGTTTATTCACATTGATTAATCTATCTAACTACGCATCCATGTCTGCCAATCCATCTATCTATCCATCTTTCTGTCTGTTCATCCATCCATGTATGTAGCTATGATCTATCTGTAGTCATTAGTTTAGATTCTTGATTAATTTTAAGCATCACCACAGGGTGTTTGCATTTGTTTTGTTTATCATTGTTTTTCCAGAGTCTTCCAATGCTGTTGAATAGTCAATATATAATAAGTATTTGTTGAATGAGTGAAAAATTGACAAATAAACTAGTGGGCAAATTCATTATATATACATATATACAAATCGCCAAATTTTCTAGTTCGAGCACATTTACACTTACTAATATTATTCTTAAGTTTTCAAAAATTGATTCAATGCAAACATTTATCTTTTAAAACATTTTAAAAGATTTTATTTATTTATTTGAAAGAGAGAGTAAGCCAGAGAGAGAGAGAGATAAAGAGAGAGTGAGAGTGTGCACAAGTGGGGAAAGAAGCAGAGGGAGGGAGAAGCAGACTCCCCACTGAGCAGGGAGCCCAATGTGGGGCTTGATCCCAGGACCCTGGGATCATGACCTGAGCGGCAGGCAGACCCGTAACCGACTGAGCCACCCAGGTGCCCCCAATGCAAAAATTTAATATACTCAACATCAAATCCATTTTTGATGTCAAAATATGACCACAAAGAACATTATTTAAGTTCAAAATGCAATAAAAATTACACGTAAAAGAATAATATAATCTTAAATCACAAGCTTTTGTTTTACCTTAAATTTGTGAACATCATGGTCTCAGGTATTGCTAGTAAAAACTATAATATCCAGCCAATTTTGCATTGTTTCTTGAAAAACTATTATTATCTAGTGGAAATAACTGGGAATTTTTCGAACTGTCTTTGGTGCTGAAATTGTCAGCATTCATCTTCACATAACTATTGGGTGAACAGCTTGCAATATAAGAGAACTAGAGAAAATATACACAAATGAACATTTTTGTACAGTCATCTCAATTTTAAAAGTATTTTTAACACTCATCATGCTTTCGTAATTAGCAAAATCTGTTGCAGAACTAAACGATTACACCTACTTTAGTCACCAAAAGTAGTAACAATCCTACATACTTACAGTAAAATGCTTTTATCCTATTAAAGTATTGGTTTATTCAATATTTTAATAAATGTTTACTTATTTAATCATCATTGATAACAAATAAGTCCTAAGTACCCACTAACCTATTTGAAAGTATTTTCAGTGTTCACTAAGTCAGCAGGAGACTTTGAAGATGTTTTGCCTCTCCGCTTGGAGCAGCCACTTCTGTAAAAGTTGATAGCAAAGAAGCATCAAATATGCTTCACAAAACATCAGGAATGCAAATAGGACAATTTAAGCACACTGTTTATGACATTGATCCCTCAAAAAAAAAAGATGAAAAACAAATTGTAACATTCAATAATAAAGTATGGCTGATTTATTATCATTATGATTTTATCATAATACTCTTCCTAATATAAAACTTAATATAAAACTCAAATTCAATAAAAACCTGATGAAAACCTATTTAGCTTGGTACCGTAGTTCACAAAATTATGTAATATAATCTCTGGCTTCAAGGAGCTTAAAATCAGAAATGAGCCACAGAGTCACACAGGGTTATAGTCAATGTATATTAACTGCCCTCAGGTATTTCAACAGACAAACACAAGGCACAGAGGGGGGAAATATATACATATAGTGCCCTCAGGTCCTAGCAAATTTAGAAGAGCTAGTTTTTTTTTGATTCTTAGACGTAGGTAGTTCGCACTTTCCTTATGCTTAGACACATACATGTCAAAACCCTTCTATCTTCATTAAACAAGATGTTAGTTGAAAAAAAAAAGAAGAGCTAGATTTTTTAGCTGAATTTTAATAACAAATGGTGAATTAGGATATTTTTAGAAATGCAGAATGGTAGAGAACAGTCTGAAGGTGCAAAAAAGTGAATAGCAAGTGGCTTAATCTAGTTTTAATTTGAGAATCCAGAAATTGTTAGTAGGTAATAAAAACAAAAGGACAAATTAAAACTTGGTCTTAAACTTATATTTTATAATAAAATTTTTGAGTTTTATTTTAGGGGAAATGAGAAGTTATTGAATGCTCTCAAAATGAAATTATTTTAATCACTTCTGTGTTTTACAGAAGTAACTTTATCCAAACATGACCATCCTGCAAAAGAAAATAGGCTCATTCCCACACAATTTAAGTGGCCTTACTATGCTCCATCATTCAGAGGCAGATGGCACTGGTGAAATGGCCAAACAATATTAATTTAAGAAACTACGTAACTGAGATGCTGTCCCACATGACAGAGTGTATTTTTTATATGTTTTATTTTTTTTAACTTTTTATTGAAATTCCAGTTAGTTAACATACAGTGTAATATTAGTTTCAGGTGTAGAGTTTAGTGATTCAACACTTACATAAAGCACCAGGTTCTCATCACAAGTGCCCTACTTAATACTCATCACCTATTTTACCCATCCCTGCCACCCCCTTTTACTCCCTCTCACCACCCCCTCCCCGCCCAGGCCAGGTAACCAACAGTTTGTTCTCTATACTTAAGAGTCTGTTTCTTAGTTTTTCTCTCTTTTTTTACCACTGGGTTCATTTGCTTTATTTCTTAAATTGCACATATGATTGAAACCAGACAGTATTTTTCCCTCTGACTGACATATTTTGCTGAGCATAACACTCTCTAGCTCCATCCATGTCATTGCAAACGGCAAGATTTCATTCATTTTTTGTGGCTGAGTAATATTCTATTGTATATATATGTGTATATATATATATATATGCGCCACCTCTTTATGCGTTCATCAATCCATGGACATTTGGGCTCTTTCCATAATTTGGCTATTGTGATAAAGCCGCTATACACATCAGGGTGCATGTGTCCCTTTGAATGAGTATTTTTGTATCCCACAGGCAGAATGTATAGAGACCAAGGAGGAAAAAAGGATTGGTTCATTACACTATCAAAACTATCATCTGACTAAAGGAAATATTTTTTTTTCTCCCTACAGTCTTGATGGGGATAGGTTCTAGTGCCAGAAGGATGAATTCTTCTATGAGAGAATTAAGTCACATTTCTTACAAAATAGAAGCTAAGGCTGTCATTGGGCAGCCTTGTCCCCTGAGTGGTCCTTGTCCCCTGAGTCTACAGCATAGGGGAAGGTTGTATACCAACTGTACTTGGAAAAAAATTGACTGCTTCATAATAGGGACAATGACAAAATTTTTTTTCTAACCAATATAACTCACTGTGGTGCTTTTTAGTTCTTCTCACTCAACAGTCCTAATAGAATGCAACTCAATAAAGATAAAGTCCCGAAGGACTCAGATGATGCGGGAGTGGAGATTTGGTAGGCGGAAGACCCTGTCCAGTTGAAGTTAAGGGGAACATAGAGGAGGGAGATGGCAAATATGATCACAATATTAAGCCTTATGACTAAATATAAAAGAGACAACTATGGCAATATGCTTTATAAAATAATAAATTGTTTCATTTTATCAACTCCATCCCACTACCTCATATGAAGAACCCTGGACAGCTAATATTTTAGGTTTCTGGAAGGAGTATATTCAAATTAATGCCATCACTTATGATTATACAATAGAGGATGAAAGACTATACTGGGAACACAGTATTTCACCTGAGCAAAAAAAAAGCGGGGGGGAGGTATGCTGTGGGTAAAAAGAATGGAAAGAATGGAAGATATGGGATATCATTCATTTGCCAATTTGGATTCATTCTCCAACCTGCTTTATCTTGCTTAGTGCCCCAGGATGTTGGCTGTTTAGTGTATTTAATTTGGCTCCAACGCCTGCTTACTTCCAATCGATTTAAGCCAATAAGTAAGAGCAGAAGTCAAGCAGGAGATTAGAGGGTGGGAGAGTGGGAGATTGCGTTATTATGTTCTCCAATTTCCTGTCTTTGGATTCATCTTATACAAGCAAAGCCCCCCCCACCACCACCACCAAAGGCCATAGTCACTGCCTGAAGACCTTTCCAGCTTTCTCTTCCTAGATTTCATCAGCCACACCTTCTCCTTGCCCTTTTTGACCTCATAATGGTAAGGGCTCTTCCTCCATTCAACATTTCCCCTCACTGCTACTGTCCCTGTGGCTTCCCTATACTTGTTTGTCCCTGTGTGTTCTGCTTCTCCAAGGCACTAATCTTGTTGGATTTTGGTTTGTCTCTTTGTAAAATAATAAAGTCAATTATTGTGATCTCTAAATTGACAAAGTTAGGGTCTTTAGGTATTATTGTTGTCTTGGCAGCAGTTAGTTAGAAGGCTGATAATCTATAAGACCTCAATATATATCAAATGGATTTTTAAAAACTCACACAGTCTATTGCATCCTTCTTTAAAAATTCACAAACGTATCTGTGAGTTTTATCTTATAATACACTAATCCGTATTGGAAAACACATATTTAGGTGAATATTTTTGTATTTATTATGCTGTGGAATCAAAGCTGATAGTTTATCACAAGGTGTATGGAGTAACTTTTTGTGATTTGTCAGTATTTCTTCTTTTAAAGATTTATTTATTTATTATTTGAGAGACAGAAAATGAGAGAGAGTGCTTGTGCGTGAATGCAGGGCCAGGAGGGGCAAGGGGAGAAGGAGAGACAGAATCTCAAGCAGACTCCCTGCGTGGCATGAGCCCAACAAGATGACACGGGGCTTGACTGCATCACCCTGAGATCATGATCTGAGCTGAGATTAAGAGTTGGATGGTTAACCCACTGAGCCACCCAGGCACCCTGATTTGTCAGTGTTTCAAATGTGGAAACCCCTGCTACTGCCTTGCTAAAGATCCTCAAAGAATTATTCAATGAATTTGAGCTTTCATTTTTTGCTTTCAACCTGACATTATGCTAGTACACCAGAACTTATTTCATGTGTTATTTTATCAAAGACTATTAAAAGGTATCCTCAAAAGAAATAAAAATAAAATAGAAGTAGATGCAATAATTTGTAGGATCAACAAACATTATTTTAAAATAAAGCCCATCCCTTCTGAAACCAATATTACACTATATGTTAACTAACTAGAATTTAAACAAAAACTTGAAACAAAACAAAAAACTAAACTAAAATAAAATAAAGCCATCTAATATCAGATTTTTAAAGTTATAGGTATTATCTGTATTTGGGCTGTCTTTATCTCATTTTAATAATTACTTAATTATTGTATTGATTTAATTGAATATATTTATATTTATAAAGAAAAACAAAGAGACAAAAAAATGCAGATATATGCCAAAAGAATATTTTAAAGTATAGATTTTTTACTTTAGTCTAAGCACACCTCTTTTTTGTTGAAAAGTTAACTTTCATCATAAATTATCTCTTTTAATTTCAAATTTATTTCAATGTTATTCCTTACAAGTTCAATGTTTAATTAAAACAATTAATTATTAGTGTGTACTCATTATAGTAATTTGTGTATATTTGTAAATATTTTGAATTTATATACATATATTCACTTTTAACATGTTATTTATAATTTCTCATAAGTGACTGTTACTACTTATATTTATATATAAATACTCTCACAATTTTTTTTATCTGTGCCAAATTTCATGGCATCCTTCAGTATCTATGATATATTCAATCATATATTTGTTAAACTAGGAATAAATACATAGTCCAAAAATCTACCTGTTCCCTCTGAGAGGTACATGAGAGAAACAATCTAGTAGGGTCCTATTAGTTGGAACAATTACAAGCTTGTAAATTCTTAGTTTTCACTTTTCTCTATTATTTCCCCAATGTGTAGTATATAAAATGTGCTGATATCACATGAGAAATAGAAAAATCTGGACTGATAAAATAAAGACATCTGGTGAAAATATAAATTATTTTATTATTAAGTATGGATATAAAATATACATGGAAAAACATTTTATTATTTGATTTGAAAATAACTTTTTGATGGTGTATATTGTGTATTTCTTTATAGTCTCAAAGGCATTTACTTAAAAACAAATTCCAGGAGTGCCATTCTGGCATATGCAACTCAGAAAACTAATTTCCAGAAAAACAGTCTAGCAAAATCCCCCTCAGAAATATCTCTGAATAAAAGCAAATTGATGGATGTATAGTTTCCATGCAATTCAAAATCAAATGAATCTGTCACCGAGAATTGGAGGAACTTGGCTGTAGTCGTTTTATCTGTTTATATTATTCTACATTGATAAGTTCTTTCCTCTTTCCAGAATGTCAGTTTCTTAACAAATTATAGAATCAGTTCTCTTGTAACCCTATTATCTACATTCTGTGAAAGTGAGATTAGGTGGCTTTTGATTCTTAAAATTTTTAGGTATTTCACGCAACTTTTACTTTGTGCCAAATGGGTCATATTTTTTAAATTTCTCACTTGTATGCTTGTTGGCTTAACAATGTACCCTTGCAATTTCAACAGTATCTGGCACCTAGTAGACCACCAATACATTTAATGGGTGAATAAATGACATAATTATGCGTAAAGCTAATTGTCAAATCACTTACATTATGAACTGACTTTACAATCGACACAAAATCTTGATGTCCTAATCTCAACACTCTGATGTTCCTGAAACAAAAAATCTGTTATACGCCGGAAGATCAATTCTAACAACTTAGTTTCCCCAATGTAGTTATTTTGAATTCTTTAAAAATTTACAGTCTGTTGGTTTTAACCTATTCTCTTCTGGATGAGGGAGATACTTTAAAAAATCAAAATGATTATATCATGCTTTATATATAAAGTATCAATCTGCAACTTACTCTGTGATTCAGCTTAATTTTTTAAAATTTTTTTAAAAAATTTTATTTTTTTAATTTTCAGAGAGAACACAAGCAGGGGGAGTGGTAGGCAGGGGGAGAAGCAGGCTCCCCGCTGAGCAAGGAGCCCCATGTGAGACTTGATCCCAGGACCCTGGGATCGTGACCTGAGCCAAAGGCAGATGCTTAACTGACTGAGCCACCCAGGTGTCCCAAGGGACACAACTTTATTTTAAAAGAACACTAGCAAGATATTACCAAGTCAAAAAAAAAATGTCTTAAGTGTGATTGTTATTAATATATTTTTTTGCAATTATGGAATGAAACATTAAGTTATTCATTTCAACCCCCCCTTTCTATGACTCATCCAGGTCTGGATTTAATTTTGAAATCAATAGAAAATATATAGATGGAGTTTTAGAGGCATGAGCAAAAACATTGTAGATGCACAGTACACGTGACCTTCGATCTTTAAGGCTAAAAATATGAGAAGACAGACAATAGACAACGTGATAATGGCTTTCTATGAGAATTCAACTTCAAAGTGACCTAAATTCATAGGCTTAGAAAGAGAAATCTCCTCAAAACAAAAGACTGCATTATGAACAAAATATGCAAAGTTTTGTAGCATTTCTTTCTTTAAAAGCATGTTGCACATTTATAGAAAAACAATGAAGACCTAAAATAGATCTCTAACAAAAGTACAAATGAGCAGAATAGCATCTCAGTTGTTATGCTAACTGCAAAGCAAGACAGCATTACCACTGAGTCTGAAGAGCAGAGTGAGGAAGTCTCCATCTCCTAAATGCCTTGTGCAGTTGCTTGTTCGGAAAGTATTCCTTACCCTCTCACATTCACAGTACATCTTCACAACCACAGCTCTGCCTCGGGCACTTTGTGGGGTCAGAGGCTACCATCTGGAAGCTGGTTGTGTATAGTAAATGAGTCTTAACAGAACCAATTGTGTTGGTTTCCTCCAGAGGGAAGAACCCCTAACTGCAAAAATTCTTCGTACAGCATTGAATTTTGCAGAAGGAGAGTCTGCCCTACCTATTTGCTATATACACACTTGCCACCAGCTGTTTTATGCACTCTTGGCTCCCCAGCTGAGACAATTAAGGGAACAGGATTTGGCATTCTGTATAAATATGAGATAAGACTGGAGCTGTTTCCAGGTTGGCAGAGCATGGGGTAAAAAACAAGGCTTTGCTCCAGAATAAAGACTTTTTAATCTTATAGGCAATGATCGAGGAATGAAAAAGGCAGATGCTAAGAGGATAATGTGGGAAAATATGGAAGCCTGGCCATCAGCAAAATATTGTAAATTAAATTAAGTACAGAAGAGTAACTGCATCCTATGAAACAGAAGAGAAAGGAGAGAAAATGTTAAATGTTTGGGTAGAGGGAACAGATTGGGATATTTTACTCTGTGTGATGCTTTTCCCGAACACTGCATCTAGCTAAACATTATCCATAGTAGCTATATTCACTTCTGCTTCTATCATGTATTGGGCTCTTGAGTCTGAAGTCCTATAAAGAAAATAGTATGGGGGACAGGATTTTGGAAATGACGAGTGAGGTAAGTATGTTCTTGAATAGAACTAGTGTTGGAGTTATAGAAAAAAATAACTTCCTAATTAAATTAAAGCCATTTGGTGATATTTTAGTTGCAACAATGTTACCAAGTGAACATTCTCGCTTTTATAATTTGTTATAGAAAATCTATAAATAAATACGACAAATTACTAATCGTTATGTTCGTTCATGTTGAGACTGTTATTTTCCTTACTTTGCTTTAAAATTTCCTATAATCAATACTCTGTATCTAAATGGGAAAAAAAAAACAAAGTAAAAAATAGATTTTTCTTTCTCATCTCATATAAAACCAGTGATTGAACCTATTTTAAGTAGGCTTATAGGTTTGTTTCTTGGGAGAAAAAAAGTACATGCATGTGAAGATGATTCCAAAAGGTATATTTCCTACCCTGACTTCTAGTCCAAATTCTAGATACATATCGATAATTACTCGATACCTCAACAAGACAAACATCTCAAAACTGAAAAGCCAAAACAGAAATCTTGATTCTGCTGTCACTTAAATCACACGCTTACCAGTCTCTCAATTTTGTAAAAGGCAACATTAGCACCACTTGTTAGGGAAACACTAGCACCCAATTGTCAAGCCTAAAGTAATTGTATTCCCCTTGATACTTTTCTTTTCCCAACGACATACTCTGAAATTTTTTTCATCAAAAATATCCCATTTATACTATCCACAAACATATATGGACTCTGCCCCTGTCTTTACATATGTTTTACAAAGATGCCAATAAAAGCCACTGTCTACTCCCACTGGGAATACTGTAGTAAGGTAAGAAGGAGGGAAGAAAGGAAAGGAGGGAGGGAAGGAGGGAAGGAGGAAGGAAGATTGAAACTCCTTCCCCTAGTTTAGAAAGCCTTATGAGGTCTGGCCCCAGTCGTGTACGTCATCACTTTTCATCTTACCTACTATGTTAAACTCACACTGTAGTTGCAGTTTTTCAAATATGATAAACTTTGAGCCACTTAAGAGTCTTTTAAATAGGTGTTCTCATTTCCTGGAATAGTCTTTCTTCTCCTCTTTCTCTGGTTGATTCCTTGACCTTCAAATTTCTTCTTAAATGTCACTCCTTTGCCCGTCCAATCCAAGAAAATAAAGAAGTCACTATCACATCACTTAAATTTTCTGTACATCGCTTAACACTATTTCACATATCACACACACATGTGCACACACGCGGACGCACCAGTTTGTACCCTCCTGTTAGCATAAGCTCTTTAAGATCAGAGACTTTAATTGCATTGAGTACCACCCAATTCTGCTCATTTAGAACAGTAACTGGCAAATCATGTTTATTCAATAAATATTTATTGGGTAAGTGAATCAGACTGGAGATTAATTATTCTAATACCTTTAAATTTTATATAATTTTGATTACCAAACTAACACCATTATATGTAATTCTAAGTTTAAATTCAAGCCAGTCATGTCAGGAATAATTTTTTTTAACGAGGAAATCGTAAAAATACACCCATTAACAAATATTATGCAACTTTTATATTGATGGAATATTTTAGGCCTCTTTTATTTCATTCACCTAACATAAGGTAACCAAATTATATGGGTATAACTATAGTACATTAAAACATTTTGATATTTGCTTGAGTATCCATTTTACTAACGTTTTAAAACCTTAGTTTTAAAATTCCAGTTGCTTTAATGTTTTTCCTAACATGGATCAAATGTTTTTATACAATAAATTGCACTACTGTATATCTTGCATTTCTCAGAGTTCTGTGCTTTCTCCTAAGTAGATTTGCTGGGCTGGAAACAGGCATAAATTAGATGGTAACTTGCACTATTGTAAAAGAAATTGTAGATTGGCAACCTCAAGCAGAATAGATAAATTTAAATAGTGGCACAGAAATGCAAACTACTAGGAAATATCAAAATAGCCTACTGTATCAGAATCAGAAGATGATTAAAATATTTTCTTCTAGAAGATATTTGGTAAGCAATAGATGTTAATTTCCCATGATTAACTGTGTTTATCAGCTTACATATAGGTCAACATATTAAATTTTGTTTCTCTACTCTGTATATGACTTAGCTCTTTCTCTCAAGGCAATGTCAATAACTTGTATTTCATGACTTAAAGTAAGAATTAATAAATTATTTTTATAAAGTGCTCTCAATCTCCATTGATAAAAAATACATTAGTTCTAAAGATTATCAACAACTGAAGAGCAATTAAGTCAAATGTTCCCACTTAAATGAAGCACTTCTGGCAATTAGCACGAAGAAAATGATTTCTTAAGACATAGTGACAGTACAAGAAGTCAAATCTCTTAATGCTATGAGAAAGCAAGAGTGTGCATAAAGTAATTTTTTTTTAATGACATTGATGTTTGTAGTCATTTTGACCTATCTCCATAGACCTTCACAGCTTACTACCTAAAATTGTCATTACCGGTGTTATAAAAGATGAATTTCATTGTGTGAATTGCTCAAAAAGTAAGCTAGATGGTGCTAAAGAACACGTTCTATTTATTATGTGATCATATTTACAACATAATTGTTGGTAAGAATGAGTAAAAAGGTTGAGACGCATTACATTGACCTGCAATTTGGTATTGCACGGTGAACTAAACACAAAAGTTTACAAAGAAGACAGATTAAAAAATGGGGTGAGATTAAGAGGTAGTCCACATCCATAAGCTTGTATTAAACACACCACAACCCACGATCACAAAATATTAATCATCACTGTATAACAAGTCTATGCCAAATTTCCATTGCAGAAAGGTTAACTATTCTTCTGATAAATCTGTGGTACATGAATATTTTCATTCTTTTGGAATAACTTTTTCTTGCATATAATTTAAAAATAGAGCAGTGGGGTTTACAGTGATAAACTACAACCAGGATATGCCAAATGTTTAGATATTATCCATAGCTCACCTTGGTATGGCTTTTGACCCCATTTATATTTATGTCTGAAGGAAAACTGATGTTCCATTCAAAGTAACTCATCATTTTCTCAAATTAAAGAGTCCCTTTTGGAGTAAATCAGCTTCTCTGATGCTTGGTAGGTTGAATGAATGCTATCATCTGAGAAGGGTTCCAAAGAGTAGTTGGCTGCTCAGGCTTTGCCTATAGCTTTCTGGGGTTCAGAGTCTTTAAGGCCAGAAGAAAATTTTGTGATAGCACATTTTTTTTCATTTTAGCCATTTTTATAGGTATATAGCGATATCTTGTCATGGCTTTAATTTTCATTTCCACTAACAGCTATTGAACCCGAACATAGTTTTACTGAATGTTGTGTTTTAAGAGCAGGCACTGACATCGTGCTATATACACTGTACCTGTGGCAAATGTATCTGCTGACGTGAATAATAAATCTTCCAATCCATGGACAAAGTGTATGATCTTACGCTCATGAGACCATCCATGGGTGTTATACCTACGTCTGAAGATGGCCTTGGTTCAGAAGAAACTGAAAACCTTTATAATGGTTGCTGAAAAGCGAACAGCTCCTCATCAGCATCAGGAATTATAAGACTGTGCTGTTTCTCAAGTTAGTGGGAAGTTATTATGTACTTTTTGTAAGGATATTGGCTGCTGGCATATGCCATATTCTCAAACAGACTAGCAACTGGCTTTGGGAGAAAAGGACAGGAAATTGAGGAAATAAAAGACTTCCCTAAAAATAGCCCATGTTCTACTATTGGAAATACGGACTCTATCTTCTTGTGAGTTTTGTGGTGAAGAATCTTAAAATTTAAATTAAAACTCTGGTTACTTAGGATTATTCTGGCTGAAAAATTGAATAGAATGTTTTGGCAACAGGTACACAGCTCCTGTGCAGTACTTGAAAAGGAAGAGAAAAGGAATAAATGTAAGGACAAGCAGATTTTTGAGTTGTGTTGAAATTTTCACCTAATGAAGCATACTCTTATGTAGTATGGTCATTAAATCCGCCTCCCCACCCACCCACTGTAAACAACACACTGGAGGTTGTTTTGGTCCTTCTTTTGATTTTGTTTCATTCAATGCAGTTGTAGGAAGTTTTCAGAAATAGAAATTTGTAATTACTTTCTCCAGTCTCTTTCTTGGTCCTCTACATGGAGGAACAGATGAATAAACTGACGGCATCCCTTACTGCGTTTGAAAGGTAACCAAAGCGTTTTGCAGAAGCCAGAATGTGAATGAAACACACACATACACATATACAAGTGAATTGTGAAGTGCAAGAAATTGAGAGCAGATGGATCAGTTATGCTAGTAAGACCATAACAGAATCATCTTCTCAGAGTCGAGGCTGTTGTTTTTTCATTCAAAGCATGCATCACAGACCATCCCAGAAGTTTAAAATCAAATATACAGATTAAGCTGGGTGAAATGGTAATCATGTAAAGCAAAACCAAAGGATTTAGGTTTCACACAGCAGTATGCACCATATGCATGTTAAATATCGGAAGACAAAATTCCATCCAGCTAATTGAAAAATAGATATTGAATAAACTTAATGTTAAGGAACATATAATTATAGTGATGCCCCCAAAGGCATGATTTACTTAATGAGAAGCTGTTTAGCAAGATGAACTCTTACAATGGAGTGAATATTATTATAGATCATTTCTGTATCATAATTTTCCTTTTATGACTTGCACCTACAAAGACATCTTTAAAAAATAAAATGATGGCAGGATTGAGCTGTATTAATCCTTCTAAAATTTTAAAAACGTTTAAAGTTAATGTATCTTCAGTCCTCATATAAATAGTTTGAATAATATAAGCCCTTCTAAGACACTGAAATCTGTAAAAAAAAGAAACCTAACCAAGTTCTAAAGTGCCAAACAGATCCAAGTACACTGTTAAGCAATGAAACTTAATTTGGTAATGGCCATGAGAAATCAGAAAACTATAGACCACATTAGTTACTTGATATTTAGTCTTGGACTGAGTATTGGAAAACAAATGATAGAGCTTCCATATATTGTTTGAATTGGGTGAGTCTAGTGTACTTCAGGTAACAGAAAAGTTAATTCAGGGTTCTTCTTCCACCTTTAGGGCATTTCCTTACTAGACAATGGAAGAGAATTTGCTAACATTATAAAGCACAGCTTATCTGAATGCATTTAATTCCAACTGCATTCAATAAATACCTTCCTTCTCATGTAGAAGCTTTAAAAATGCTTAGCAAATTGTTAGCAGATTGAAACATGTATGAGGAAGCAGTGTTTTGACTTATTTTTGTTCCCCCCTACCTAAACCAGCAATTTATGTTATCTATTGAAGGAACTGCATGTCATTTCACATGAAAAATATTAAATGTTTAATTGACCACCATATTCTAAAAACAACAGTGTATCATTTACACAGTAAACACTTTGTTTGATTTGCACACTTTCCTGAAGCAATAATCTTAATTGTATCATTTAAAAAAATCTTTTTTAAACTTACATGGTAGGCAGAATTCTAAGATAACAGCAGGATTCCTGCCCCCTGGCATACATGCCCTGTATAATTCCCTTCTGTTGAGTACAGGCTGGACCTGTGAATATAATGTCATAGCCCTCCTTTGCTTAAATTACATTACATGGCAAAGGCAGATGGATTTTGCAAATGTAATTAAGATCTCTTATCAGTTGACTCCCAGTCAATCAACAGAGAGATTATCTCTGGTTGTGGTTGTAACACAATCAGGTGAGAACTGTAAAAGTGACTCTAGAGGTAAAAGATAGGAAACAACAGTCACTCATCTTGACCTTGAAAGAACAAACTGTCATGTTGTGGAGAAGGCCATGTGGCAGGAAATTATAGGTGATATCCAGAAGCCTGAGAGCCTCAGTCCTACAACTTCAAGAAACTTGTAATAGCCAGTAAACTTGGAAGAGGACCCTGAGCCTCAGACGAGATTGCAGCCCTGGCTACCACCTTTGACTGAAGATTGGTGAAGACACTGGATAGAGGATCTAGCCAAGTAATGTCCAAGCTTCTGTCCCACAGAATTTAAATTTTGTTTTAAGCCACAAAATTGGTGGTATCTTATTACATAACAAAGATAACTAATACCACTTTTCATTAAAAACAAAATATTAATAGACTAATATCATTCATATGTCAGGGACTTCAAAAGGCCATTCCAGCAATAGATCAGTAGTGATGAAAACATAAACACTCTGGGAAATTTTGAGAACTCTGAATGAAATAGAAATTTACAACTATTTTTTCCTGGAATTTAAACTGTATTTTCATTGATACCCATATGAAATAAGGGTCAGAAATCCAGAACATAAGTAAATATGATTTTTCAGTTTGGTGGTCTGTATAGCTTTTCTCTAAATTTCTTCTGGTGTATATGAAAATCCCCAAATATAAACCAAAAACTTATTTTCTGAGTATATACGCAAAGCATGAAATAAACAGAAGTAAATTCTACTCTCAGAATGAGAAGGAAAAGCACTCAGCTATTCATGCATTTGTTAATTACCTTTAACTAAATACTTACATATTTGACTGAATAAGAGTAATAAGGAATTTCAAAAATTAGTAGAAAGAAGCTTACAATAGAAAAACAGTGAATGGCTGCTTGGCAAAGAAGTACTTTGCTAATCAGTTGAAGAGTTATTCGTATTTTAGTTTTTACCTTCCAATTCCTATTCTTTCTGCTTACGTCAGAAATTAATGTATTCAATCTCATTGAAGAAATATTACCAGATTTTTTTTTTGAGAGAAAGAAAGAGTTGGGGGAGGGGCACAAGGAGAGGGAGAGAGAGAATCTTAAGCAGGCTCTGTGCCCAGCACAAACCCTGACTCAGGGCCCAGTTTCACAATCTTGAAATTATGACCTGAGCTGAAATTAAGATTCAGACACTTAGCTGACTGAGCCACCCAGGCACCACTAATATTTATCCTTTTTAAAAAGTTTTTATTTAAATAATCTCTACACCCAATGTGGGGCTCAAACTCACAACCCCGAGACCAAGAGTCACATGCTCTTCCTACTGAGCCAGCCCAAATATTACTAGATATTTTAGACATTCTAATTTATATTTAAAAAACAAAACAAAATTTTGTATATTGGTGGTTACCATGTATCCTCATATCTGAATTTGAGCTTTGTTATTTATAGGGTCTAGAAGAGAAATCCTAAAAAAAGAGCAAAGAGGGAAAATTTTATGATGGATTGAGAGATAGAGAGATAGACAGATAGATCTGTTCTTTTATTGCACTTACTTTCCGGCCAGTAAAAAATGATAAAATCTGAGGGGAACAATTTTAAAAACAAACTGAAAGCAGAGGAGTGTCAGCAAAAGCAGGTAGAAGTTGGAGGAATTTCCACCTTTGAATGAAGAGAAGCATCATGGATGATATCCAAATTTAGCTGGCTTCGCCCAAGCTGGCACAGCAACTAGAGAGTCGGCACAAGAGGGCAGCCTTGTTGGGCTGAAGAGGCAGAGGTCAATACAATTGCATCAGAACACAATATGAAGCATACCCTTCCCCATTTTGAACAGGTGAAAAGTTTCTTCTTTTATTAGGTGTCCAAGAAGAATTTGGTGAAACAAAGCCATCTTGTCCTGGACTAACACTACCAGGTTCATGAAACTTGATGAAGCTGCTTCTTTTCTAGTTACCATCCCGCTGGCCTCCTTACACTGTTTCTTTATGGGCTCTTCTCCTTACATTCCAGAGTTTGCTTGCATGCTGACCCCTTCACTTAGTTATTCTTCATTTTCAGATCTCAGCTAGCCATTCATTTCTTTGGGGGAATTTCCCTTGACAACTCCAACAAGGACAGACTGGTTTCATAGTATCAAGTACCTCTTATTGAAAAACTTTTCATAGTGTGTCATTTCAATTCATTGAAGTGATAGTTTTGATGAATGCCTGTGTTCCCTACTGTCCTATAATTCCTATGACATGATCTTGCATTTCGTATAAGTGCTAAATTATAAGGGCTAAACCACTATTTCTTATATATTTCCATGCCATTTTAATCCTTTCCAGCAAACATGTACTATATCTTCACTTGTAAGAAAAATTTAAAATCATCATTAGAGGTAAGAACATATATGCATTTTTTCTGGGTGATAATAAGGAAGACTCTGAAGTAGGGGATTATAAATTTAGAATAGGGCCCATTTGCTCTGTTATGGAGTTTTCTCTATTAGAGCTTAGCTGCTTTGAGATGACAATGGAAAAGAGCAGACAGGTAATTTTATGGGAAATAAAGTTTCTCCAACAGGTGCACCTAAAGATAGAGAGCCCTAGAGTTTATATTGTTTTCTCTCTCTTAAGGTTTTCTTAAAATAATCAGACTGCAACATGATCTCAATTTTTACACTTTTCCACTTATATAAAACCATACTCATAAACAATATATGCAGTTTTACAAGTAACTACTCTGTAAAGCAACATACACATAAAATGTTTGCCATCTTTGTCCTATAGGCATCATTAAAGAGATGTGTTTTTGCCATGCATATGTACTTCTTGGTGCTCAGAGATGCAAATTTTGAGTCATAGATTTTCCAAAAATATAATTTGAGAACACTATCCAATGCAAATTTTATGTAGTTCTACACAATTGGCATTGAAAAATAGAAGAATAGCTCACATAAGCAAAAAGCATGGCTCATCATAGATACTAACTCTCTATAAAACCAGAAGACCTCTTCAACCATCACAATCCCTGTTCATTTACACCGAACCCCCTCCTAACTGTCCTAAGGACCCTCCACAGATGTCGGGGTATGGTTTTCAAACTAGCACTCATTGGAACATTTAAGTGTTTCAGGAGGCTTCCAACTGTCCTGAAATTTTTTCATCAGCTGTAGGGAACTCAAGAGCATCCACTTTATTCATTAATTCCACAAATCAGTGGAGAATTCTTTGGGTCTGCTTCATGGTAAATGTAAACTTACAACCACCAGGGAAGTGAACATACTCCTTTAATCACACCGTCAGAAAGAGCACACTCTAAGGCCTGGCAGTTTGAATGACCTGTGTGAAATCTCAAATTACTGTAATGCTAAATCTCAGTGATAGATGTTGTCTGAGATGATCTTTTATTTGATTGCTGAATGTTCATAATGAAAGTCTGTATTTTAAACCGAGGCATTTTTTAACATTCCTTCGAATAGGTTAGAAAATGTTAAGGAATCCAAAGTTTATGAGCATTCTTCATTTTCTTTAATATGGGCCATAAATTACAGATTTCAGGAATCCCTAACCAAGATCTTCAAAGCAAAACAACAACACGTTCCATTTAGTTTTGGTTTATTGCATGGCCTCCACCTACTTAAAAAAGCAGCAATTCAAAATATTTTCGCTTATTGAAAAAATACTTAACCTGATCACCATAACTAGCAGATGCTGAAGATGAGAACATATGGTTCATTCATAGTACCTAAAATTAAACCTTAAAACTTGACTGTTTGTCTCAATTTTTTTCTATGGAGAATCCCTTTCTCGCTTTTATATCTCAACATTACATTGTTATGTTTCATTGTCTACTTAGAGAAAGGATCTTTTCAGTAACTTCATCAGTCATACTTTGAACAATCACAGAGAAAAATTATATACTTGAAGTTAATAGGAAACAGTTAGAAATTATCCTTTTTAATCCTGGCTGCTTATTTAACTTTAATGCCATTACATTGAATTAATGTAATAAAAATCAATCATTCGATATTATGGCTGTGTTGTAGAAGATAATAGAAACTTAAGAAAATCAATTTAGCTTTTGTGCCATTTGATATGATACATGTGGTTTCTGATAGCTAAGGAAGTAAAGAAAGGTCTTCGGTAACTACTAAGAGTGATAATTCAAATCCACATTATTCTAAACAAACTGTGTTATAATCTGATCTTTTGTCAGTTGAAAAGAAAAATCCCTTTGTATTGTGTAAATCACTTAATTTCACATACTGCAGATGCCTTTTTAAAAACTATCGTTTAATAATCATATTCAGGCATATTGTTTTAATTTGTATTTAAAACAATCAAAGATATTGGTTTTACTGGCAGTTACAGTGCCTAGGGAAAGATAAACTAACTGAAGTTTCTGATAATGGCCTGACTTTTAATTTAGTTTATTGAGTGATATTTAAATAGAATCATAGATTAGAAAGTGATTTAAAGAATTCATTTTGCTTATTATCTTTTCTTCAGATAGGAAAATACTTAAGTGTACTTCCAGCATAACTATGATTCTGAATTATAGGCAATAAATAATGTTTAACAAATTACTTTATATGTAATATTGTCCATTTTAAATATGTAAGTAACATAAGTTTTATGGTTACATGTATTTACAAATAATATTTTATATTTACAGATAATGCTGTTGGTAACGTGTGTTATTCTCAATTTTATTTATTTTCTCCACTTGGAGTATACAGATAATAATTTGTGGTAGAGAAGCCGAGGCACTTTCTTTGAGAGATAGTGGTGTAGGAATTCAAAAAAGAGGAAGGAAGGATGGAAGGGAGGCAGGAAGAAGAGAGGGAGAGAGAAAATGTTTTTAATTAAAAAATATTTTATATCAATGCTGCTAAGCAAGAATTTATTGTCATATTTGCTTAATTTAATATTTTTACATTAATTTGTAATACTTACTATAAGCCACTGCTCCTCTCCTAATGATAGGCTTGTATATGTTTTCTATCCATTAACAAATTTATTTTAATTACTTTCTTTATTATTGAAAGAATGCCTTCTAATTTCCTAATCCAAATCTTCATTTGTGAACATTTCCTATTAAATTCTATGTCTTGATCTATATAAACATCACTTAAAATTAGCAATAACATTTATTTAGCACATTTTCTGGTGGTACTATTCTTACTGCTATTGATCTTTAGCTCTCAGTCATGAATTGACCACTGAAATGTCTAGATGTAACCGAGGCAATGATTCCACAGGAGACCTAAGACATTAATTTTTATGGCACAGTGTACCATCCATATGTATCATTTTTCTCATCAAAAAACACCCATAAAACATCAAATCAGGAAATTAAGTATTTATTGAATATATTGTACACAAATTGGTAGGTAAATATGATAGACATAGAGAGTTAAAACACAGATAAGAAAAATACCATGAAATATTTTGGATAATAGTTCTTTATCAGATATATATTATGCAAATATTTTCTCCCAGTGTGGCTTGCTTTTTATTCTAACAGTATTTTTTATGGAGCTCAACATTTTAATTTTAGTGAAGTCAGGCTTATCCATTCTTTCTTTTATGGATCATGCTTTGAGTGTTATATCCAAAAAAATCATCATCAAACTCCAGATCATCTAGATTTTCTCTTATGTTTTCTTAAGGAGTTTTAGGTTTTGAGATTTTGCATTTAATTCTGTGATACATTTTGAGTTAATTTTTATGAAAGATACAAGAGCTCTGTCTAGATTTACTTTTTTTCCCCTGTGGATATCAGTTGTTCTAGCACCATTTGTTGGAAAGATTATCCTTCCTCCATTGTATTGCCATTTCTCCTTTGCTAAATATCAGTTGACTATATTTATGTGGACTCATTTCTTGGCTCTTTGTTGCATTAGGCATTTGTTTATTCTTTTAGCAATACCACATTTTCTTCATTATTGTAGCTTTATAATTAGTCCTGAAGTTGTATTGTATCACTGTTCCACCTTTATTCTTCTCCTTATCATAGTGTGGGCTATTCTGAGTCTTGCATCTCCATATAAATGTTACAGTTTGTCAATATTCACAAAATAACGTGCTAGGATTTTGAATGGAGTTGCATTGAATCTATAGGTTGAGTAGGGAAAACTTTCATCTTGACCATGTTGAGTCTTCCTATCCATAACATGAAATGTCTCTCCTTTTATTAAGTTCTTTGACTCTCATCAAAGTTTCATAGTTTTCCTCATACAGATCCTGTGATTTTTTTTAGCCATATACTTAAGTAGTTCATTTTTTTGGAGTGCCACTGCAAATAACATTATTGTGTTTTCAATTTCAAATTCCACTAGTTCATTGCTAGTATATAGGAAAGTGATTTGAATGAATCTTTTATCTCGCAGCTGTACTGCAATCATTTGTTAGTATGAGGAGTTTTTGAATTGATTCACTTGGATTTTCTATATAGAGAATCATTTTATCTATAAACAAAGAGAGTTATATTTCTACTTTCCATTTTATTTCTTTTTCTTGCCTTATTGCATTAGCCAAGACTTCCAGTATGATGTTGAAAAATGGTGAGATGCAATGTCTTGCCTTATTCCTGATGTTAGTGGGAAAACTTTGATGTTCTTACCATTAATTATGATGTTATCTGTAGATTTTTGTAGGTATTCTTTGTCAGGTTAAGGAAGTTCCTCTGGTTTACCAACAATTTTATCATTAATGATTGTTAGATTTTGCCAAATATTTTTTCTGTATCTACTGATATGACATGATTTTTATTTTATTACCTGTTGATGTGATAGATTACATTAATTGATTTTCAAATGTTGAACCAGAATTGCATACCTGGGATAAGTTCAAATTGATGGGGGTGAATAATTATTTTTCTTCAATGTTTGATTCAGTTGCTAATATTTTATTGAGGATATTGGTCTATAGTTTCCTCTACTTGTGAGATATTTGCCTGGTTTTGATATTTAAGTAATAATGGCCTTATAGGCAGTATTACCTCTGCTTCTATATTCTGAAAAAAAATTGTAGAAAATTGGTATAACTTATTTCTTAAATGTTTGGTAGAATTCAACAGTGAACACATTTAGACCTAGTGCTGTTTTGAAAAGTTATTATTGATTCAATTTCTTTAACAGATATAGGTATATTTGGATTGTCTAATTTTTCTTGTGTGATTTTAGGAAGATTGTCTTTTTTGGAATTGGTCCATTTCAGCTGTGTTATCAAATTTGTGGGCATAAAGTTGTTCACTGTATTCTTTTATTATTCTTTTAATGGCCATCCATGCAATCTGTAGTTATATCCCCTCTTTCATCTCTGATATTAGTAATTTGTGTCTTTTTTTTTTTTTTCTTACCTAGTCTGGCTAGAGACATTGATTTTATTGATCTTTTCATTGATTTTATTGATCTTTTCATTGATTTTCTGTATTAATTTCCTTTTTTCATATTTATTGATTTCCAGTCTAATTTTAATTCTTTTCTGAATACATTGAACACAATTTGTTCTTCTACTTACATAGGTGGAGGCTTAGCTTATTGATTTTAAATCCTTCTTTTCTAGTATATGTATTTAATGCTATCAATTTCCCTCTAAGTTCTGCTTTCCCTGAATCCCACAAATTTGACAAGTTGTGTTTTTATTTTCATTTAGTTCAAAACATTTGTAATTTGTCTTGAGATTTATTCCTTTATGCCTCTGTTATTTAGAGGTGTGTGGTTTAATCTTCAAAAATTTGAGAGTGTTCCAGTTATCTTTGGATTCTCAATTTCTAGTTTAATTGTATTGTGGTCTGAGAGAAGATTGTGTTATTTCTATTCCTTTAAACTTATTAAGATGTGTTTTATGGCCAGAATGTGGTGTACCTTGATGAATACTCCTTATGAGCTTGAGATGAATGTGTAATCTGCTGTTGTTGGATGAATAGTTTATGGATGTCATTTCTATCCAGTTGATTGATTAATTAAAACATCAACTGTATTTTTCCCACTAATGAGCCTAGATTTTAATCAGTTAATCTTTTCCAAAAAATATAACAAATATAAATTACATTTCAGAACTGATCATTAATTTCAGCTTTAATTGTATGCTATACAAGTCAATATTCTATTCTAGAATAACATGTTAACAATCTGTTTCTACATTTTTTTCCCCAAAATTGAAATTGCTCCAAATTCCAAGAGAAACATCTATAATTTCTAATTACAATTTCCCATTTTACTTCTAGTTTTATCAAAGTTGAGGTAGAAATATGGTTTGAGGAGTTGGCAGATATCTCAAATATTTACACATTACATTCTGTCATACATTATACACTATCAAAAATCACATTTATTAATATCACTATTGATCACATCAGAAAGCATAAATATTGAGAAGCTTGAATACTCCCACTTTATCACTGGCAACAAATACTGTGGTTCTTTTTCATGAAGTGACAGTTTCACCTATTTCATTTTTAAGAAAATGTTTGCCAAAGACCCACGAGTGAATAATCATAGTTTTTTTGTCAAGTTATTTTTTGAATAAAAACAGCTGGTCATGGGTTGGGGGGAGGGAGATGTGTTTGGGCTTGCAACTCAAACACTTTCTTAGGTATTTTCCCTGGAAAGAACTACTATAATTTGGTATGCAACAGAAGCATATTTCGTCACAGAATATTTTGAAGTAAAAAGATATTAAAAGTTGTATATTTAAAACAACAAAACAAAGCAAAAGAGTTTGATATTTAAAGAGATTAATAAAAAAATATGTATTCAATAGAGATTTTAAAATATTTGTTTCTGCTTCAAAAGAATATTACTAAGTGAATGTATATTACATATGCTATATATATAAATATAGACTATACATTGTGTGTGTGTGTGTATATATATATATATATATATATATATATATATATATAAAGGTACCCACTAGTATTTTTGCATCTCCAACACAAGCATCAACAGAATGAAAAAGGCAAGTAATTCTTTGCATTATTGTTTTAAAAGTTTTGACTTTGTGACCACCTAGTAGAGACTCAGGATCCCACAGTTACAAATTTTGAGATCCATAATAAGAGCACAGTTTTGTGATTTTTTTAAAGCTTTACAGAAGTTATTTGTATCTCTTCTGGACAAAAATAACATATTTATGTTTTAAACATTAATATAAAGTGTGGATTTGTGGTCCTAAGAAATAGTAAATTTTAAGGTTAGCAAGCACGTCTCTACACAAAAGATAATCAGAGACTATTATGAACAACATATGATTACATTTACAAATATAGTTAAACAAATTCCTAAGAAAATATAAATAGTCAAGTTTGAAGTAAAAAATGGAAAACTAGAATGTTGCTATAAACCTTAAAAAATTGAATCAATAATTTAAAATGCATTTTCAAAGATAATGCCGCCACACTGTTTTAATGACATGTTCTTTTAAATATATAGTGAAGAATCAATTCCAATTTTACAAACTCAGAAGAAAACAATTGGAAAGTATATATAAAAAAGACAAGTAAAAAACAGACTTTAAATGTTAACATTTAATAAACAGAAAATTATTACTAAAACTTACCTGTCATCTTCCCAAGAGGATTATATCTAAAATGACTTACTGAAGGGTAATTTGTAAAAAAATCTTTGACACGTATTCACCACATACATTCTCACACATATATACCTATCGACCATACAGTAGGAGCATCCAAATGCCAATGCCAACTTTTCTGTTAGGTGCTTTGCAACACTCTGTGTAGAGAAGATGTGTGACCTTGGTCCCTATTCAAGGGAAGACTTATCCTTATTGCTGAGAGTACTGTCAGTGGACATTTTATAGCTATCAGCTCCTCAGGAATTGTCTCCACTGCAGAGGCCACCATGCCCTACATCACATCACATCCTTTTAAGGACTTCCCCTGTCCAATGACTGAGGGGCCATTTTACCTCCTCAAGTTTATGTCAGGTCAGCAGGAATTGTTGCACGTGCCCTGCACTCATTTTCTCTCTGCCCAATCCTGTTTCCTCAAGTCCCTTCCACGGGTGTTGATCTTAATGAATATTTGCACATTTAACTAGACCAGAAGTGTTTCCCAAGGATCCAGATATCAGCACTTATGCCTGATTAAATGGGCAAAAGACATACATAAATATATACCTACATAAAAATCACAGTGAGGGGCACCTGGGTGGCTCATTAGTTGAGTGTCTGCCTTTGGCTCAGGTCATGATCCCATGGTCCTGGGATCGAGCCCCATGTTGTTAGGCACCCTGCTCAGCTGGGAGCCTGCTTCTTCTCCCTTTGCCTCTCCACCCATGCTTGTTCTCTCTCTCTCGCTCTGCTCTCTCTTTCTCTCTCAAATAAATAAATCAATAAAATCTTTTTTAAAAAAATCACAGTGAAATTGTGAATAGATTTTTTGCACTTCCCCTCCTCTCAGAATTAAAAAAAAAAGCCATCCAAGAAAAAATATATATATTTGAGACAGATATCAAATATGTAGTACCTTCTCTTATGAATAAAGGCTTTGGTAGGGGAATGTTCTTGTTAGAAGCTGTGTTACAGAGTTGATGATAGCATGGGAAAGAGACTTCTCAATTTCAAGATACATGATTTATAAGATTCCATCTGGAAAAAGAAAACTCATTTTCTTATAGAAGGAGTAAAAAATTAAGTAGTAAGCATGCTTTCAAAGACCATCCTATTCATTATATACAAGAAACCCCCAACTAGTACTAGGTAGATGTAAACACTAAAAATAGATTCTAATTTTTTAAAGCTGTTGGGACTATATGCACAGCTGTCACACACTTTTATTCCACACTATTATTTTCAATGCATGCCTCAATCTTAAAGTAAATATACATTGAACATACTACCTATATTTTACTAATATACATATAACTTATATAATTTACATTTTAGTTTAAAATATATTTTGAAATGTGTAACATTGCCTCTTACAAAAAGAAATACAGGTTTGTAAGAGTGCTTAATTAAAAATTAAACTAGAGGGTATCTTCTAAATTTGATGTCTTAGAATAAATACATTGAGAAAAAATGAGCAGCTCTCAGGAGAGAAAAGCAACTTTTTAGCAAATACACTGAGTTTGTGTAGTGTAATATGCTACCTATGCTTCTATACTACCTAAATTCCTAAGCCAAAATATTAAACTAGTTTTACACAAAATTGTGGAGGCCAGGTGATTTATGGAAAACTTACAACTTATTAAGATTTTCTTATTCCAAATATAGTACCTTTAACTTCTTCCAGTAGTTGAATGAATAAAAAGCTTCTGGGAGTATGGTGAAAAGTTGAGAAAGCTGGGGTTCTTCATCATATATTGACATATATATAATTAAAAATAAAATAAAGATATTGCCCATGAAGATTGGCCTTTTAAATAAAAATATTTCCCTTATTTTCCTTGTACATAAAATCAGTATCTATTGTATTCTCAATAGATATTTTTGCCTATTTACTATAATTAAAAATGTCCATTAGGTTATCTTAATTAATTATGTGATCAACTTAAACATGTTCTTAGATATTACAGAAGCCAACAATATGCAAATGTAAGAATTGTCAGTTGCATAAATATTAACCACTTAATCCTTTAGGTTACGGTACCCTTTTTAAATGTGTGCACCATTTTTTGCAGTTTGCTCCTTCTGGTTTACTTAACTGATTTTTTATAGGTTGCCACAACTGGCAATAAATCATGAGTCTTTTTTATTCTTTGTGGTGTCAAGAAAATAATGTAGCTATTTATATCAATATAAAATATGCAGATATGTAATTAGAAAGTGATTCTAATTAGTATCTTTCTTGCTAATAACAATAAACGTAGTCAGTTGATGACATAATGTATCCCAACACAATTCTTCTAATAATTACTAATAGTATACAGCTACAATTAATCATTATGACTTTACAGGTAAATCCCACTTCCCATACACAAATATGATTTTTGTTATGTATGTCTTTTATAAGATAAAAATATGGAATAAATGCAACATTTAGGGTACAAAAATAGAAAATTCACTTCTTGGTAATCATTATTTTAATTGGTAAAATACCATTTTTAGTTGTAATATTTACCATCAGGGGAAAAATAAGGGGCAGATGAAATTTAGCATACATAAAATTTCTTTACTTGCCAACAGATGTACTTTAACTCAAACATCTGTTTGCTCTATTCATGTGTATGAGTATATAATTTATATTAATTTATAAAATTATCTTAAGAAAACACTAAATGTTTTAAAGGAATTGCAGCTTTGGAGAAATTGTGTGATACTCTGAATGAATGCTATACAGTGGGGAAGCAGATCTCAGAAAAATTTTCAAGATATTAGTACATCTTTGAGATGCTAAGAATGTATTAAATATGTGTACAGTTCATTCATGAGTAGAAAGTATTAGTAGTATTTGTGCAGAGTTATGATTTCAGTTTAATAAGAAATTTTAATGTTTTTAGTAGTCATTTTCTTTTTTTTTTTAAAAGATTTTATTTATTTATTTTAGAGAGAGAGAGTGCCATGAGAATGCTCACCCAATGAAGGAGAGAGAGGGGCAGAGAGGGAGGGAAAGGAACAAAAAGAATCCACACAGAGCATGAAGCCCAACTAGGGGCTCAATCCCACGACACTGAGATCACAACCTGAGCCAAAACCAAGAGCTGAACGCTCAACTGACTGAGCCACTCAGGTGCCCCTTTAGTATTGTCAATAAAATCTTCCTGAAAAGGGTGAATCATAATAAATTTATGCTTCATTTGAATCCTAAGTGATAAGAAGAGGTTTTTTTTTACCATTATGTTAAAATGGAGACAATTTATTTTTAAAATTTAACTGTTTTTAAAAAGAAAATACTCCTGTTATATCCTGTAGTTAATGAAATTTTTCAAAATTTTCTGTAAATTCAACATTATCAAGACAGCGGTCAATGAAAGAAAATACTTCAAATGATATGTCTTTAAATTTTCATGACTGTGAAGCATCCAAAAATAATTCTCAAACCCACAAAAAACATTATTGCGATTTGACATTATTGGAGATTCCTCATATATTGTCTGCAACCTGTCTTCTCCATCTACAACAGATATATTCAAAATATGATCTCCTAGATTGTTGCCAGGTATGGGTGACAAATGAGAAAAATTTTGATTCATCTGGGACTTATTTCGGGACCAACATTGACTTGTTCATTATTTTGAAACTTCTAACCATTTGCCCTGGCTTTTTAGTGAATAATTAGTTTTCTTCTTAAGTAGTAAGTGCCTTTAACCAGTTCTCCACTCCTTCCCCAGCACACAGGAAAATTACTCTTGCATTTATGTGGAACACATGATTTAGCTTTGTATTTTCCTCCAACTTAAGGTCTCCTAAAGATACACTTCAAGAGTGGCAATTTATCTTACAATATTCTTCTTCCCTTGTCTCCCCACCACCACTCCTCACTAACTCACTCACTAACATTCTCAGCCATTCCATTCCATTTCCAGATCTTGGAAGGATTTTGGAAGGAGACAGCTGGCATGACAGTGTGTGGGGGCCATGGCACTGCTAGTGTCCAGCTGGAGAGAAAACTTCGCCGGCATCCCTGGAGTATTTCATTTCCCCAGCCTTCCTATTCCTTCAGAGTACTTTGCCTTATATATTTTCTCATTTAAGTTCCTTTCTGCTAAATTCCTGTTTACTGAAGGAGATAATTAACTCTGGGTGATGAAGATAATTTTGCTTCACTCTCCAGTTATCTGCCCAATGGGACACACACACATTAAAGTTTTTCATGCCTTGTGGAAAAAAGGAAACTTATGAGTAGCTTCTGTCACTAGGATGTTTGGGATTTGTGTATCTGCCCCCTGAATTTCTGCTTAACTTAACCATCTACTTCACTCCAAATTAGGAGTAAAAAAAATTTCAGGATTTCTGCCTGATTCACTTCCTTTTTCTTTCTTGTCATTCTCACAGAACTTTTTGTGAGGTCTGTGTGAGGGGAGAATGTGTTGGATCAAAAGGTCAGAAATTAATCTTTGCTTTTCCTTGCTTACCAGATCAACTTGGGAAAGGAGGCAATAGATGCATTTTCCTTTGTTTGCTGTTTGGATTACTGTGATCTATTAATACAGATGTAGATGTAGATATGCAGATAAAGAGATACAGATATAAAGATTTAAAATTTCACTTTTCACCTTTCCTCACAATTTTTAACAGTGTCAAGTAGGGTTTATTTTATATGGCTTACTTTGCCTACATAAACCATAATTTAGCAATAACTTTGGGTTGACAAAACTTTTATTTAATTGGACTCAAATCTCTTAATTTTGTACTACGTGAATTTATCTTTTATTTACATGTATCAATACAGTTTATCCATGCCTTTACACGTATATACCACCCAAATGTGTCTGTGAAACAATACTGCTCTTATTGTTACTTTGACAGAGTCCTCACACCACCCAAAAGCAGGGGGGGCAAAGTCATGATAATTTTGAAGTTTTGAGTCAAAACTTGTTTAAATTCAGTCTCCGAACACAGGGATTTGATTATATTTGGGTAAGAATCATAAACAAATAGTTGAGTATTACTGGACACAATAAAACAAAGATTTTGACTTGAGTGTTTCAAAAATTCTTGGGGAATAAACAGTCACCTGATAGGCTAGCTTTAAAAATGGAAAACTTTAAAGAGGCACCTGGGTGGCATAGTTGGTTAAGTGTCAGACTCTTGGTTTTGGCTCAGGTCATGATCTCAGAGTCCTGAGATCAAGTCCTACATCAGGTTCCATGCTCAGTGCAGAGTCTGCTTAAGACTTTTCTCCCTCTGCCCCTCCCCCAGTCCCTCAAATAAATAAATAGATCCTAAAAAAAATAGAAAGCTTTAGTGTTTATATACATGGATTTTTCAGAACAATGAAGTTATCTACAATCTGTATCTCCCTTATCAAGAGTTCCCTGAAGTAGAAGTATAATTTCCTGTTGATGAAGATAGTATATAATAATCAATTCATGTTGGAAGAAACTGAGAGCTCAGTGGCTGTAGATAGTTTTGATTATCATAATGCATCGATTTAAAAAAAAATATTATGTTCAATCCTCTCATTTTTAGTAACTAAGTTAATGTATTACCCTAGTATATCTGTTTTAATTTAGCCCTTAATGAAAACAATTGAATCATAAATAAAATGTACAACTAAAAGGGAATTTAGTAATCTTCTTCCCAGTGCAGAAATCTGCTCCACCAAATTCTTGATATGCAACTGTCTGGTGCTGGCAAAATAAAGCAATCCTGCCAACAAAGTTCCCTTCACATCATTATAGAAGAAAGTTGGAAAACAATTTAACATTAAATAAACCTTCTCAGATGTGTATATGGATGTTAAATTAGCATGAAAGTAACTAAAGTCTGGACGGAATTGTACATGAATTTAAATAGTAAATGGAAGAAAGAAAAATTAAAAATTCTCTCTCTTCTTGAGAAACAAATAGATGTACCTAGTGATTGTCTCCTGTATACATTATGAGAAGGTTAATATCAGAGTTAGGTATAAGCGGTCCCAAGAGTCAGAGAGCCTGCAATCTTGCATTGTAAAATCAGACCTTTGGATTTCTTATCCAGCCTATTTTGCTTTCAAGGAGACACCCTACAGAGGAATGAGCAGGATTGCAGCTACTGTCTCATCCCTCAAAGAAAATGTTGCCCCTTTACCCCTATATGATCCTTGCTTGGATACTCCCCTTCCTTCATGTATTCAGATTTGACATTCTCTCACTTATTTGCTATAAGATTCTGTATATATATTTATTCATAATTTTTAATCTTGCATTGTGATTTATTCACTTTTGTCTGCCTCCTTTATCTACACTTTGTGTTCATAAAAGAGGAACTATGTTTTACTCTTGATTTCCTACCCAACCTCTAGGATTCCACATACTAGGTACTTGAAAGAAAACTGAGTTATTTATTTGATATAATTATAATTTCATCAATATTTCTATTAAAAATCAATGTCTAGAACAGAAAGTGGTGGCCCAGTGTAAAGCATGGACTATATTTTTGAACTTCACACACTTTGCTAAAATTCCAAAGCCTTTGGAAACATTGATTTTTCTACTGCTCGGAGCATCATGAATGATTACGCTCTCACAGCTGATCGTGCTTACCCCGATCTTTTTAACTTCTGTTTGCTTGCATTAGCATGGACTAATACATTTTTCATTAGAAACTGCATCTAATGCTCATTTCATACTTATTTTTGCTCTATTAATGGTTTTTATGTTTCGAGACCCAAGCAATCTAAGGACTGGGTAATTGTATAAATGGAGGATTATCAGTGTGATGCACAAATCATTTTTGATCCAATGTTATAAATGTTTAATTTCTATGATTTCTGATGTGACCTCTCCACTAACACAGCTTAATTGCACTTCTCAGGGCAGCAACATATATCAGCTGGAATAGAAGCACTGCCTTCTAAATAAGAAGCTGCCTCCACATAATAAGAACGATTTAGAAGCTGCAAATGTCTTCAAACTGTCTTTAGTTTGGAACTATAGAGACTTTTTACTTAAGCTTTGATTGAAATGAGTATTTATAGCGTGGTGTGGACAGCTATTCTGCTGGGTTTTTCTAACAGAAAAAGACGAAAATGCACGGAGACATGGCTCCATTGGAACAACTGAACAGTGTGAGAACAAATGGAGAGAAAATGGGAGATAGAGCCAGAATTTAAAATGTCTTAATGCCATAGAGAAGATACAGGTTTGGGAAAATTTCCACTTAAAAACGAAGCATAGGGGCATCTGGGTGGCTCAGTCAGTTAAGCAGCTGACTCTTGATTTTGGCTCAAGTCATGATCTCATGGGTCATGAGAGCCCCATGCTGGGCTCAGCACTCAGCTCTCAGCAGAGTCTGATTGAAGATTCTCTTCCTCTGCCCCTCCCTCCACTTGTGTGTGCTCTCTCTCACTCCCTCTAAAATAAATAAATCTTTAAAAAAAATCAAAAACCTATAATGGCATTCTACTGTCTTCACATGTAAATATTGAAATGTTACAGTATGAACTATTAATGAAAGCTAATATATTTTCTAGCATTCCCAACTGAAATTTCAATAAATATATAGAAGGAACCTGCAAAAAGTAGAATGTCATTATTGAAAACAACATTATACACAATACCAAATTAGGGAAGTTCAGACTCTATGTAAATAGATTTAATGCATGAGACAATATATAAGGATTAAAATTTTTATTCTGGTTTTTCTAGGAACTATCCAAAACTATTTCAATGTAAAATATGAAGGCAGGTTAATTTTTATTAAAACATGTTATAAAATGGAGTAAATGTTTAATAGATGTTTTTAGAATGATATTTTAGAGGGAGTGGTTGATCTCTTTGTGTTATTAAAATTTTAGCAGTACCTTTTACAGAAAGTGTACCATTAATCTATCTGACTGTAATTTTCAATTTTGAAATTTTTATCTTTAGCTGTTTTAAGAATATAAGATTAGAAGCGGCATTTAAGGAAAGATTTGGTGAATAAAATGTCAAGAGCTAGAAATGCTTATAAGGAGTAGTTTTAGCAAAGTCAAAACGTCCCCCAGATTTGGCTGTTATGAGTTTAGAGTAAATTAAGACAGCCGCATTGACATGTATATAAGTAGCTAGAAAAATGGAATTAGACCTTTAGTGAATTATACGGTGAAAATATCCCAAACAATGAAATCGAGTTCTCCTTATTCAATTTGTTGACTAACCCTGAGTCAAACAAAGTTGACAAGGTGTGAGAACTGGATGTTTCTGTGACTAGGTTAAAATATAATTATGGTAGCCTAGCAATGTCAGTTTATATTAGGGACTCATCTAATCATCTCCAGGTACACTTCTCAACAGAAAAAGATGGATTTCAAAGGAACTTTTGAGGAGATATTAGATTTTATTTTATTTCTTTGCTAATACTACCATCTCTTTTAGTCTCTTACACTTCTTTGCTAAATAAACCAGGCACCTATACACAAGCATAATTTTCTTCTACCCTTTACAAAGCACCAGCTTACCCATGGGTAAAGATTTATGCTTGAGAAAGGATCAAACAACAATGCCCAATGCTGTAGAACTTGACTAAAAGCATACCAATTGGTTTAAAAAATTCAAAAAAGTAAAATCAATTAAAGATTACATTATCATTCATGTTACTCAATGTAATTTCATAGATAAACACAAGAATTTTTGATTCAGGCTTTGTTTCAATACTTGTTATGTCATTGGTTAGTGTCCACTTAGTAGATATGTCTCGAGCCAATTATTAAAACTTTCATCCAGTTTTCACATGTATTAAATAATAATAACTAATGTTATTGGATGGATAGCAATAGAGTCATTACGATTTTAATGAAATACCAATACTTTACATTTTAAGTATCATTTAAATATTAATTATTCCCAATAAAATTTTAAAATGAGTTATATAAAGAATGAAACCAAACTGTAATGTGAACACATGAAATAAGTTAGATGTTCATACAGTAAACCCTTGTTCTGTTTCTCCAAAAGACATCAAGAGGCATAGTGTCATCTGTCATTAAACATTAGTCAGAAATGAGAGAAAAAGAAGCATTTAGATATATTAAAAGCTTTTTTATAAAAACTGATGGACAGGTAGGGTCAAAACAAAATGGAAAAACTACTCAAGAAGGACATCCAAGGTGAAAAAAATTTTCATCTCTCAGTGGACTGAGTAGAACACAGATAAAATTATAGAAGAATTGGCTTTATAAATAACACAAATGATTGAAATCATAGGATGGATTGAAATTCATGCAAATAGAAGAGACAATAATTTAACTAATAAATTTCAGAGAGTACTTTCCCACAAAGGAAACTCCAGACCCGAATGGCTTCATAAGTGAACTCATTCAAGCATTTAAGAAAAAAATGTAATACCATATTACATAAAACACTTCAAAGAATAGAAGAAGGAGCATTTCCCCAGCAATTTTATGAGACCTGTATAACCCTCCTCTCGATACCCTCATATAAAAACATCAATTATGAGAAAATAAAATAATAGGTAAATATTTTTTGACTATAAATACAGAAATCCGAAGAAATGCATATTATTTCAGAAAAGCAAGACTGGATTAATTTTTGAAAAATTAATCTCTTCATTTACCACAGATAATGTAAGGTTTTTTGTTTTATTTTGTTTGTTTTGAAATGTTGTCTCAACTCAGTTTTGAAGCCTTGTACTGTGTAGTCATTTCCCTTTCTTAAGCAGCTGATTAAGTTCACACCATTTCCCTGTCAGGATCTTACAAGTCTGTCATACACCCTCCCAGTAACCTGTGGGGCCAAGGATCAGACATCTAGGGACAGTCCTTTGCTCTGGAACATGCAAATTAGCCAACTGACAGTGAGCCTGCAAAACTTAGCTAACCCACCTCCCCTGCCATATGTAAGCCGCCCCCACAGTTCCAGCTTGCTGTTACCCTGTTCCAAGGTACAACTCCCTGTATGGTCCTACCTGGTGGCCTCCTCTCATTTGGAGCTGTAAATAACAAATAGCGCTGCCTTTTATCTATACAAATGGTAATGTATTCCTTCATGCTATCTAAAGATTCTTTAAATTTTATAAAACACCACATTAGCAATATTTGGAATTTTTAAGTGTGGACATATGGCATGTTGTTAAAAATTCCCAGATAGTTTATTATTTTATATTTTTATATTTTACACCAAATTAGTATTACTTTTACTTTCAAATGTTGATGTTTTATTGCTAATATGTAGGAATAATACTGGTTTATATATATATTTACCTTTAACTAGCAATATACCCGGTTCATTTATTAACTCGATTCATCTCATCATAAGTTCATAGTTTCTATTCTATTTTTCTCTGTATATATATAAATACAATCATGAAATTTGCAAATCATGATAGCTTTACTTCTTTTTCTTCAAGTACCATATTCTTTTTTTTTCTTTCTTTTCTTATAATACTTCCTAGGATTGTCAGTTCAATGTTTAGTGGAAAGTCTCATAAATACACATCCTTGGTTTGATTCTAAACTCAGGACAGAGACACTTAATTTAACATTTAAATAATATATTCATTGAAGGTTTATATAGATATCCTGTCTGTGTTTAAGTGCCATATCTGCTATTTACCAATGCTGTAAGTTTTATTATAAGTGGATGGTGGATTTTTTCCAAATAGTCTTCCACACTGAATGCAATGGTCATGTTTTTATCCCTTTTATTTTGTTATATGGTTAATTTATATGGAAATGTAAAGGAATTAGAATACTAAAATACTGTATTAGTAAAGAAGGAAGAAATAGTTAAAAGAAAAAGGACCAAAAAACATACAGAAAACACCCACTGTCCGTAAGAAAATGTGTGAAAAGAATGCTATTAAAATCCTGAAAATCTGGTCATCAGAAAACACCAAAATTGTGAGTCAGTAATTCACAAATTGGTAAAATATAGTTATAGCACTCCATTGGAAAAATGACTCTTATCCAGAATATATTAAAAAATTCCCAATAAGAGAAGGCAAGTATCCCAATAGAAATGTCAGCAAAAGGCTTGAATTGATAGATATTGAATTGATAGAAGATATTTACATAGCCATTAGATATATAAGACAAGGTGATCAACTTTTTTTAAATTAGGAAAATGAATATTATGGCGAGTGTGAAATATCACTACTGTACTGATTGGCCCCTCTGGGACACAGATGTTGGAGGAGGGTTGATATAATACTGGGTATAACACCTATAAAAGATCAAGGTTAGAGGAAGCAAGTAAAATACTTAAGGTTGCAGTGTAGATCTGTTAAAGAAGAGGGAGGAGGATGGAGGATTGGGAAGGAAGAACCTCAGTCTTCAGGGGAGTCCTGAGAATGTTTTAGCCAGCCCAAAAAGGAGAGCCAGCACAAATGTTGGCCAGAAAGAAATTCTGCACTTTGGAGAAATTGCAAGACCTAACGGCAATGCTCTACTCACTCAGTGTCTTGACAGTACCAGAAAGACACATGGTCTCAGCTCAAAATCCAAGGCAGATAGGGGGCGCCTGGGTGGCACAGCGGTTAAGCGTCTGCCTTCGGCTCAGGGCGTGATCCCGGCATTATGGGATCGAGCCCCACATCAGGCTCCTCTGCTATGAGCCTGCTTCTTCCTCTCCCACTCCCCCTGCTTGTGTTCCCTCTCTCGCTGGCTGTCTCTATCTCTGTCGAATAAATAAAATCTTTAAAAAAAAAAAAATCCAAGGCAGATAATATGATTAACTGCTGGTAGCTATTAGCCAACTATATTCTTTGTGTCAGGTTTTCTTTTGAAGGCTATCTGAGAGATGTAATTCCAAGTCTGCTATAGCCATAAACCCATCACAATGGCTAAAATTAAAATCACTTACAAAGCAATTATTGAACTCTCACATCTTTCTTGGTGGCAGTATAAACTGGCATAACTACTTTGAAAAACTGTTCGACAGGATGTGCTAAAACTAATCACATGCCTATTCTTTATCCCGGAATATATATTCCTGGGCATAAAGTCCCAAAATAATTGAGAGCATTTGCCACCAAAGAGATTTGTACAAAATATTTATAGCAGCTTCATTCATAAAATGCCAAATGTGGTAAACTGTCCAAATTTCTATTAGTGATACATAAATTTTGGTATATTCGTTCATATAATGGAATATTGCACAGCAAGAATAAGTAAAATACTTAATATTTCACACAGTAAAGGTATCTTAACAATCAATAGGTTGAGTCAAAATGCCAGGTGCCAAATGTTACATAATATATAAGATACATAATTCTAGTTAAATGAAATACAACAGGCAAGTAGTCCAGCTTTTAGATCTAGTCCCTCAGTTACCATGGTACTGTGCTATACGTATGTCCTTCCCTCAAATAATACATTCTCTTCAGCAATAGCACTCTTTCCCTATGAACATTTCCTGAACACATCAATCCTATATTTCAGGTGTGTTGAACTCTTGTCTAGAAAAAATTCCCAGCTTCATCATTCCTGCATTCTTTGATGGGTTAAATTATTTTAATTCTGAAAAGTTTGATTTTAAAGTTACTTCATTTGGCAAAATTCATAAACCCTGAGAATAACAATATGCCCCCCCTACATGCCCTCCTGGAAAAGATTGTGAGATTCTGTTCTAAGCACTTTACATATGTTTTCTCAGTCAGTCATCATATAAACACACAACTATCAGATAGCTAATATTGTCATTGCCATTTTGAATTAGGAAAATTAAAACATAGAAAAATTAATAACTCACAAAACGCATACATTTACTTCTTTTTTAAGTAGGCTCCATGCCCTATATGGGGCTTGAACTCATGATCCTGAGATTAAGGGTCACATGCTGTATTGATTGAGCCACCCAGATGCCTCACATACATTTTTTTAAAATGGTGAATGCTTTATGTCATTATTCCCTTTAACACTTACCGGTAATTCTCTAATTCTCACTCACTCACATTCCTCTCTCCCTCTCACCTTACAACTGTTCTCTAAGATGTTAGGTACTAGAGACTTTTCTAATGTTTCATTATACTGACACTGGCTATCCTTAAGTGCCTCCTATGTATTAGGTCTGTATTAGCTATTTAAATTTCACTGAGTGTATTCAGTGAATAAAAGTCATTTCTTTATCTTAATAGGTAGTAATATGTGAAATTGTTTACCTGCCTACAAGAATTCACACTAAATGCATGAATACTTGGTTTTATATGTCTTTGTTATGACCTTACTTGATGTTAATCAATTTAGTTTCTATAGCATTTTCTTTAGTCATAGATTACCAATATATTTCTGTCAGAAGGACTTGGTAAAAGAGGAGATCACTTATGAAATGATACCCAGGGACCAAAGATACAATGGTTAATGTGAAAGATCATTATAATTACATTCTATTATAGCATTGATTAGAGTGCTTCTGTGAATTAAATGTATCATCATTCATTGGGACTTATCATTATGGAAATAAACGGCTCTGTAGCATGATGTCTTACTGTACTGATTTTTAAACAAAAGGTCAAATTTACTGGTAGCTAAAATTACATGTATCTAAAGGGAGTTATTAAGATTTTATATACACATCCACATATGCATTTAATCAATTATTTGCTTTGCATATCCATTTAAATATGGTCTTCAAAGTATTAGTTAAGACCTAACTAATCATATGTTAACTAACTTATATTTTTAAAACGCTCTACAAAATTCCCTTGATATGGTATTGACGAAATTACTCAGGAACTTTCCTTTAGAGACTTGATGTTATAATTCCAAATCAAAGTAAGCTCAAGGTCATCCTGCTTATAGGTAACTCAACATTTACTTGTATTTTGTTTACAAGTACTAGCATCATTTTCTTTCCAAGCTATTGCTATTTTCCGTGAAAGGCTCACCTGCAATCCAAATAGGAAGAGAGAATTCTGATTTTTTATTCTGATGTTTGGTGAAAATTTTTAATATAAAATCATTTTGTAATTCTATAAAAAGTTTCAACAATATGAAAATGGTGAAAGTAGATGCAAAAATCTCTTATTAAGTATTAAATTGACATCTCTGAATGTGCATGTATATATGTTTAATTAATAAATGACCTGTTAAGCACTAGAGAAAACAACAACATCCTTAATTAAATGACTTTGCAGATGGATGCTGATAGCCTAAGCCATTGAAACATAAAACGTTACTTCACATCTTCTAAGCATTCCACAAACTGACATACGTTGCAGAAGCAATGTTCATTTTGTCAAATTTATCCTATATATTTGCAATTTTATCATGCTGTTGTGAATAACAAAGCCCATCTTAGTGAAGAGTGTGAGTTTGACACTTGAATAATCTATGCTTTCCTCTGGTCATTACCTTTAAGTACTATGTCAGCTTGTTGGGGAAATTATTTCTCCCATATATGTTAATTCCAAGTTTATTTGTTTTGATGAATATAGGTTATTTTTGTTGGGAGGATTGAATGCACTTATTTTTTTAAGATTTTATTTATTTATTTATTTATTTGACAGAGAGAGAGAGCACAAGCAGGGGGAGCAGCAGAGGGAGAGGGAGAAGCAGGCTCCCTGCTGTGCAGGGAACCTGGTGCTGGGCTCAGTGCAGAGCTCATCAATCTGGGAACTCCAGAATCATTACCTGGGCTGAAGGCAGATGCTTAACCAACTGAGCCATCCAGGTGCCCCAGATTGAATGCACTTAATTATTGGTACATCTGATTCGAATTTTATGTGGCAAGTGATAATAGGAATGAACTAAGAAAAAAGAATATTGTACGCTGCAATTAATTATATTAATTTTTACCAGCTATAAAGAGGAACAGCCATGAGAGCTAAGTATAGATTGTAAGATTTCCATTACTATACTTCAGAGACTGATATTTAAGTTAATCTTACTTCCTTTTTGAAAAGTAGCTAATAGGTTCCTGACACCAAATTGTATGTATAGAGTTGGTTCATTTTGTATATATCAGAAAACGAATTAAGATTGTTATGCTGCTGCTTTATTCTTTTCATTACAACAGGTATATCACCACATTTAATCAAGTCAAATTATCAAATCAACATTACTGCCTTGCAAATTATGCATCAGCTCGATTCAATATAATTGAACTGCATTGATACTCATTAAGAACTTATGTGTAATTATTTATAAAGCATATAAAGATACACAAAAATAACTCATGTTTTGTGTTTGTTATTCAAATCCTGTGTTGGTATCATTTTAGTAATGAAAATTAATTAGGTGTCTTTGATGTAAGTATGTACTAGGCTGAGTTATTAAATTTTAGCTAATCACTATGAACACAAGCTCCCAGAATGTCTTTTGAACAAAGAACAGTATATGAAATGGTCTTATTCTCAATTACAAAATAAAGATGTAGGCATCTTATAGCAGGTAAATTTCAAAGAAGAATAAAGACATCTCAAAGAGTCTGTGCTTCTCTAACTAGGGCTTACTCATTCATAGGCAAACATAAGGAAGAACTGGAAGATCTTGGGTTCTCTTGAATAAGAAAGATATTTAAAAAATAAATTATTTTGGGTTTTTTAATAAAGATTGACAAAGAAATTAACTAATAGCTTTTATTCTCTAACAAAATAGTTTGAACAAGGCAAATGTTTCTACATCTTTGATATCAAAATTCAAGTTCAGCAGCAAAAATTCTCCAGGTAGCATATGTTGAATGTACTAAACTAATAATCTCTCAAGTATCTGAGAAATAGCAGGGAGGCTGCCTTGATTGGTTCTTGATAATGGATCTGCTCAGAGCTGAGCATTCACAATCACATTTACTTTTTGTTTATTTGTTGTCTTTGGGAGATGCCAAGTGGATAATCCTTGATTGAACAAATTGGGGAGTGGGAAACTCAGCTAAAAACAGGGATGGCCAGGAGAACCAGAGATGTGGGGGACATTTATGAAGAAGAAAAATAATCTAACAATACATTGTTATAGGGTTCATAATAAAGAACAGCAATGAAGCTGGCCAGTGGCTACAGTTAAAAGTTTCTGGAGCCAAAAACTAATGAAATAGAAGGTAATTTTATTAACCTCAAAAAAGTTATTTACCAAAAAGTACCACAGTGCCATGCAAAATGAAACAATTTTAAAAGTATTGCTCAATGTTTGCAACAAAATAAGGATGTTCATTATCACTAGTATATTCAGAAACGTAAAATGTATACTGAGAAATATAATAAACATACTTATCTTGTCACAAAAATAATAAAACAATGTAAGTAGTATAATGTTTGGAAGTGAAAAGTCAAAAGGTTTGTTATTTGGAGACATTATAATGCTTTAAATGGAAAACTTTAGAGAATCAATTGGCCCGAATAGTAGACCAATAAGAGATCAGCAACTTAGACTGATAAAACATTAATACTAAAAGGCCAAAAGTGCTTATACCAAAAATACCCAATAAGAAAATAAAGAGGAAAGAAACACAATGTTTGCAACAGTAACATTAAAATGTATATAAATATTAAAATTGGGCCTTTATAAAATACTTTAAGACTCCATTATAGCATACAAAGAATATTTTAATACTAGAAGAGACATATTGTTCTCGGATGACTAAATACTATAAAAGTGTCAAATTTTCCTAATCCAGTCAATAAAAGGAATTTAATATCAGAATTCCAGCAAAATTTTTGATTAGCTAAACAAAAAATCTGATTCTAAGATTTATATCAAGTTAAAAAGGCCAATAAAAAGTTGATACAATTTTGAAAAAAAACAGCAAATGACAAAAGACACCACTTATATATGGAGATATATTAGCCATCATTTAGTATGGCTCAGGGTTAGTTGAATAAATAAAATACAAAGTCAGAGTTATAATTTGTAATCAATGTATGGGCTTCATTTATATGGGCCCAGGCAATGAATGGGCTTCATTTGTAATCAACGTCACATTACAAAATCATAAATGTTCATAGAAATTTGAATTTTAATAGCATCAAGGTACTGCTTTACAACAATTAGATTAGCAAAAAATTAGAATGTGGGAAAATTAAGAGTTAGTAAGAGTATATAGAAATTATTTCGGTAGTATGGATAGGTAACATAATTTTTGAGGAGTAATACAACCCCAGTTAGTAAAATCGTGGATCAAAATGCCCTACATCCCAACAATTCCATTCTCAGGGACTTACTAGAAAGAAACTACCAGAGATTTTTAAGATGACTCATTACAGGATTGTTTATGAAAGCAAAGAGTTGGATATAGGGTAATTTTCATCCATAAATGATAAGCACACTATGTATCTGTGTTTAATGGGCATTATGCAGCAGATAGAAGGACTGAGTTAGGTTTATATAGAGTATAATTACCTGATTTCAAAATGAAATATTGAGAGTACAACATGTAACACAATTTAACTTTGGTAAGTTAAAAAACACATACAAAACAAACAAACGAACATAATTTTTAAGAATATACCTCCAGGTAGCTACATATATTTTAGTTATATGCATACATGCATATCTTAATTTCTGTGAGTGTGTGTGTGTGTATATATATATATATATACACACACAGATTTTGTATACATAAATACTTTATATGCATATACATAGATTTTATTAGAATACAATTATTCATATACTCTCTGTGTATAGATTAAAAAATGAAATTGATTGTAGTCTTTTTCACAGTGGCATATATCACTCCAACTCACGATGGAATAAGCACACTCCCAAATTAAGCATTGCTTCTGCCCTTCAAATATAGTGACTGGTTTAATATTTATTCATGAACTCCTACATGTAAAAAGAACAATGTTCCCAAACATTTGCATTCCATTTGAATCAGAAAAATTACAATACTTAAATTTTATTACTTATTGCAGGCTCCTAGTTCAGGCCTATTGAATTTGAATCTCTAAATGGGGCCCAGAAACCAGTATAATCTTAATACATCCTTATAATCCTTAATACACCTTAATACATTGGTGACTCTGGAAAGCAACCAATCATGGACGATAGGTATTACAAATGCTTTCATTAAAGACTTCAAACTATAACGATAAAGTGATATTCTTTCCCTTATGAAAATATGGTAATTTTTCAGTGTTGTTTTGTTAATTTGTATTATAATTAAATATATTTTGAATTTAAAATATTGGAAAAATTAAACATCCATCTATTAACATGCTTTTAATTTCACTCATATCTAGGATATCTATTATATTCCAATCTGAATTATATAGCTAATTTTTATTATATAAACATGAAATATCCTTTTTTGAGGAGGCATATGTTTAAGGGAAACATACATTGGCAATTTTACTAAGTGAAGTTGAAATAGCCTCAGGAGAAAAAAAAAGATTTCTCTTGAAGTCAGGTACTTTTGCTTTTTGTGTCAAATTTTTAGGAATAAATAATTGCCAATTATTTATCTTCTAGTCTTCACACCAAATTCATGTTTAAAACACACAGATAAGCACACACACAAACACACACACAAATATTTTCTGTTTTAAAGAGAAGAAAAGCTCAAGGTTGAGTGATAATTTTGTCCATAAAAAATGTGTACATGTGTATGAAAAACTGACCAAAAGTGGTTGTTAATGGGGAAAAATATTGGCCAGAAATAGAAAATTATACAACAAAGGAAATGGAATTTTAAACCAAAATTTGAGAAAAGGGTTGCTTGAATAAGTGAGTTAAATATACATATTTTAAAATATGCCATATGATGATTATTTTGATTTTTAATAAGAGGCAAATTTGGAGAGGCATACAACTGTATTGAAAATATAAAGATAAATTAGTAAGAGAAGACTAAATATGACTGTTACGTGTTTTATAAGTAAATAAATATAATGATATATAAAGACTTCCAATAAATACAGAAGTGTATTTTCCTTGCCTAAATCAAAGTATTAGTTTAACATCTTAATATTACTAAGATAGTAAAAACATATTTCAAGCAGGCCCTTATAAAATCTTCCTTGAAAGAAAGCTAGAAAAACTGGAATATAATTTGATCATTCATTCATTCTACTAATATTTACTGAGTATTTATTAGGTTCGACCACCATATGATACTTAAGAACTACAATCTAGAAGAAAAGATAAAGGAATCCTGCCATCTACAACCTTGCAGACCAAGATGGAGGCCCTACTAATAAAAAAACATATAGGGGCGCCTGGGTGGCTCAGTTGGTTAAGCGGCTGACTCTTGATTTCTCTCAGGTCATATTCTGAGGGTCCTCCGATCGAGCCCCATGTCAGGCTCTACAGGCAGTGGGAGTCTGCTGGAGGATTCTCTGTCCCCTCTCCCTCCGCCCTTCCCCCCAACTCACGCACTCTCTCTCTCTTAAATAAGTAAATAAATAAATAAACCCTTAAAAACTATATGATAATGACAATTAATTAATACTTGTAATGAAAACAAGTACTTTCACATTATGCGATGTGATTACAGAGATATAAACACAATGGGAAATATATATTTATTTATAATATAAACATACTGGAGATACATATCCAATGGCACTTGACTCTGAGGGTGCCAAGGTTGTGGATAATGTTAAGGGAAGGGTTTTAGACAAGGTAATATTTGATACATGTCATGAAAACTAAAGAGAGTTTTGTCACAAGATCAGAAATGTGAGCCTATTTCAGATAAGGAAGAGCATATACAGATGAAAAGAGGTGAGAAACATCATGGGAAATGTGAGGAATTACATTAACTCCATTACAGATATAAGCGAATTATTCACGCCCATGAGACATGTCTCATTCTTCTATCTGCGACACTTAGTAGGTGCTGCCGAAACGTATCATTGGTAATAGGAAAATGAGCTAAAGCATACCCAGGAAGAAGCGTATACAGATGCCTGTAGCAGTAGAAGCTATGAAGAAGACTAACAGTTTGCAAAACTAGGAAGCAGTCCTGTAAAAAGAATGGAAAATCAGTCATCGCTGCCCCCCGCCCCCGAAAAAATAAAAAGCCAGTAAGCCCCATGGACTGAAAGCGTGGGATGTGACCCTGAATAAGCTCGAGTTCTAAAACCGCAGCCTGTCTTCCCTTGAGTCCTATATGTGCTGCTCTGCTTTGCAGTCACTCCTTTGTGTTTATGTGCATTTTTAACACTGACGCCTGTTGCTGAGAAAACCTGTTTCTTACTGTCATGAACACCTAGGGCATGGTATGGAGAATAAGAGTGAGGCCTTCAAACCAGACAGACAGGAATTCATATCTCACTGCTTGCAAATACTGGGTATATGACTTCAGTCATATAATCTTCCAGAGCCTTAATTTTCTGCTCTGTAGAATGGGGATAATAATTGGCATTTCATAAAATTTCATCATCAATGATTATATTTTAAGCTGATGTCTGGCATACAAAAAGCTGGTAATAAATGTTATTCATAAATTAACAGACTTAACAGAACGTATTAAAAGGAAAAGTAAACTGGGGTAGAGAGGATATTTAAAATCAGGCCCCAGAGCAAAATCATTAATCCTCTCTTTTCTATTTCACGTATTTGTCATGGTCTTAGTTGAGATTTAAATGGCATGCATATCAAATCTGTCCATCACACAAAGCTAGTCACATCAGTTAATGCTGGGTAGTAATTAAGTTTTCAGAAAGATCTTGGAGCAGCCTAACAATGAAAAATTAAAGTCATGTCTTGAGAATTTTTTTTAAAGTAAAGTTTTTAGTGCTGATAAAAATTTTAGATGTGACTACTCTTTTAAACCAACTGTTTACCAGAAAACTTTCTTACGAAAATAATCACAGGGGCATGAAGAATATATGTTCCTAAATGCTTATTGCATTTTACAATAGTGAAACACTGAAGACAGCCTAAAGCTCCATCCACTAGGAGAGTCTTAACTTCATTGTGATGTGTCTTTATTGTGTAGTGACAAACAGCTCTTAAAAGGATGAGGGCGACCCCTTTGTAGAAAGGAAGTATGGTGCAATATTTCAGAGCCAGTTCTTTGGAGCCAGATGACCTGGGATAGAATCTCAGCTAGTGACCACAGGCTAGTTATTTAATCTCTCTGTGCTTCTGTTTCCTCATCTATACGATTCTTTTATAATAGGCCTTCCTATTAAGGTTGCTGTGACATTTATATGGGTTAATATATAGAAACCTTCAGCACAGTACCTGAAATACACAGTAAGTGTTATATGCCTGTCCTCATTTATGAATGGTGTTAGTGTGGAAAATGATCACAATATAGGGAGTGAAAAATAGAAGTGTTGAACAATCTATAGTTTGACTCCTTTTCTGTTTAAAAATAGAAGAAGTGAGGGGCGCCTGGGTAGCGCAGTCGTTAGGCGTCTGCCTTCTGCTCAGGGCGTGATCCCAGTGTTATGGGATCCGGCCCCACATCAGGCTCCTCTGCTGGGAGCCTGCTTCTTCCTCTCCCACTCCCCCTGCTTGTGTTCCCTCTCTCGCTGGCTGTCTCTATCTCTGTCAAATATATAAATTAAAAAAAAAAAATAGAAGAAGTGTGATTGTGCCTGTGTATAGAAATAAGTATAAATATAGAATCAGGTAAGATTAGAGGTGGAGAATTAAATGTAAATAAAATACAAGTACAGGTATGAAATTAAAATGAGAGAGTAAGATTAATGACATTAAAGAAGATATAGTAACTTCCATAATGGATATTATTCTTTAACTCTTTCTGCATCCCAGAGTGCCCTGGAGGGACTATTTACATTGTTTGGTGGGAGGATAAAAGGGAAAAGATTTGGTGAGAAGCAAAAGAAGTAAATACAAGGAAAGAAGAAGCATTTCATAAGTGGTATAGTTTTCATAAGGAAATTAATACAAGCAGGCAGAGATTATCACATTTTTTTTTACAAAAAGTATCTTTTATAAAATTTTTGCCAAGAGCAGGGTAGCTGGGAACATGCAATGACATTATTCATAAATAAAACTTTACTTTAAAGGAATCTTTACAGGGAATCTAGTTTTTCCTTTTTCTTTCCTTCCTATTAGCAACAATTTCTAGCATTAAAACAAGCTTGGCAAGACATGAGTTTTCACACAGAACCACTGAAGTTGTCTATTGTACAAGAAAGTGACACATGTTTAGTGTGCTCTGGATCTTTCCACAAATATGTTTATTTGTGCAGTGGATCCTCAGACTTCATTTTGACTCTGTCAAAATGCTGAAGAAAAACAGCTAAATGATTATTACAGGTCACTTAGGGTATAATTAGCTTGAATGCCATTCACAAATCAGAGACCTCTGGCAGCTACCTGTGCCCGATCAAAATCTATTTCGTCTCAGTGACACTGGAGCAATAAAAAATCTGCTGAAAGTTTGGCCCACAGAGAGGAAACACATTTATCCTTGGTCAATACATATTACTGGACTCAGTGGGGCTTGAGTAATCGCAGCGACACCCTCTGTAATCAGCTATTTGTGTACTTACCCAGACGCCTAGTGTGCAACTGATGGCATGTCTTTTGGCTTTTCTGTGAGAAGAACTATTTATTCTGCTGTGTAAATCAGATAAGTCAAATATGACATGACATAAGGGCAAATTGTGGCTCATGTTCTCCCTCCACAAGAATTATTGAAAAGGAAAAGCCTTTTTTTTTTTGTAAAAAGTAAATGTGATTGCGTTATAACCTCAAAAGCATGGAGTGTATTAAATGATTATGTTGCAATACAAACGAAGCAACAGGGGGCCAGTGAAAGATGTTCAAGTTGTCAAGGGGGTTACACACTAAAACTCACAGATGAGAACATTAAATGATTTCTAATTGTAATTATGTCATGATTTCTAATTGTAATTATGTCATGATTTCTAATTGTAATTATGTCATCACCTAGGTGGAATGTGCTGAATTAATAAAAATATAAGCAGTCATGATTTCTAATTGTAATTATGTCATCACCTAGGTGGAATGTGCTGAATTAATAAAAATATAAGTTCTATGGTCAGTCTTCCATTACAGTATAAGAATTAGCTACATAGTGGGGCGCCTGGGTGGCACAGCGGTTAAGCGTCTGCCTTCGGCTCAGGGCGTGATCCCGGCGTTATGGGATCTAGCCCCACCAGGCTCCTCTGCTATGAGCCTGCTTCTTCCTCTCCCACTCCCCCTGCTTGTGGTTCCCTCTCTCGCTGGCTGTCTCTATCTCTGTCAAATAAATAAATAAAATCTTTAAAAAAAAAAAAAAAAGAATTAGCTACATAAAGTAGTAAATATAAAAAATTAACAACATAAAGGGGTAAAACATTGCAAATTAAAAAATATAAAAATGTTCTATGAAAAACAGCATATTTTATTAAAAAAATTAATTGCATGTCACTGGTTAAATCATTTAATATTCTGAGACTTTAAGGGCCTTTAATTGATTCATGTGAAGTATTGCCCATATTCAATGTTAAAGTAACTCTTCCATAAAAAAGTGCACCAAATACAGAAATGACTGTATATTGTATTGTCACCTCTTTTTAAAGTCATACTGGGTAGTAGTTTTCATCTATCTTTCCAGTCTTTGCTATAGGTGTTTTTCCATGTATAAGTCATCTTTAAAATTTCTAATATAGATGCTTAATAAAAATGAAGTCAATTCTTCAGTGTAAATATGTCTACCATATCACTACAGGTAAGGTAAACTTTTCTCTTAATTTTCTATTCCTTTGCTTGAAATATAGGTAAATGCTCGATACCTTATAAGGAATAGCTACTCTCACGGGGTTAAAACCTCATTAACACAATCGAGAACATTTGCTGATACTTTTTTTCTGAGTAGAAGACAGAATTTAAATCACAAAAGCCTCATTACTAGAATTTCAGAGGGGGCAAATCCATATATTGACGTGGAAACTAGATAATTTTTTATGCTTGTATTTTTCATTCCATTTATAAGTTTCACATAACCCATGTGGTTTCAGATAGAGCAAAGGAAAATGTCACTTTGAGTGCTATAATGAAATAGACTCAACGTCGTGCAGAACTTCCAACTTATTTAGTTATCATATTTTTTTAATGATTTTATTTATTTATTTGAGAGAGAGAGAGACACAGCCAGGGAGAGAGGGAACACAAGCAGGGGGAGTGGGAGAGGAAGAAGCAGGCTCTCAGCAGAGGAGCCTGATGCGGGGCTCGATCCCCAAGCGCTGGGATCACTCCCTGAGCCAAAGGCAGACGCTCAACAACTGTGCCACCCAGGCGCCCCTGGTTATCATATTTTTTTAATTAAAAAAATTTCATTTAATGTTTCTTTTAGCAAACACTTTGAAGTCCTTACTATAAGCCAAAAGATAGGTTTGGTTCTGGGCACATCAAGATGACCAGCAAGGACTCTGTCTTATAGCAATTTTCAGTCTTAACCCGCAGTCCCTAAGCATAAGAAATGGACATTTGACCTACACATTTTCATTCATTCATTCATCCATTCATTCACTCATTCATTCATTCATTCATGTGTTATGACTTCATATAAGACCATGTGTTAGTCTTTATTAACTTACGTGTACCTCACTATGTATCAGGTCTGTGCTAACTAAGCATTTGGCAAATGTGAAATTTTTTAATTTTCCAACTGAATGAAGTAGAAACAATTTTTGGCCTAACTATACATGAAAAAATGAGACTTAGAAAATTCAAATTATTTATGCAGATTATGTAGTTAGTGGATAGCAAGGAACACTGTACATCTTTTACTTAACAAATTTTATAAAGAGAACAATACAATAGAATTTGCCAAGTCTAGTCACAAGAAATCTAGATCCTGGTTCCTAGACATGTTCCATGGAGGAAAAAAATGCATGCATGGTCAAATACCTTCTGGAAATAAACATTTTTCCCTCTCCATATATAATTTATGTTAGTATTCATAACGCTATGGGAATATTGCACTGAAAACACCTGCTTGATTTTTTTTTTTCAAATCCACCATAAACCCATTTTTTTTTAATATTTTTATTTATTTATTTGACAGAGAGAGAGACAGCCAGCAAGAGAGGGAATGCCGACAGGGGGAGTGGAAGAGGAAAAAGCCAGTTTCCAGCGGAGGAGCCTGATGTGGGGCATGATCCTAGGACTCTGGGATCACGCCCTGAGCCAAAGGCAGACGCTTAATGACTGAACCACCCAGGCGTCCCCATAAACCCATTTTTTACATCAAGTACACATTAATATTCCCTGCCACTTGTAATACTCACACACTCATGGATCTACAGGAACAGTTAAGATTGCCAGCTCTCCTTATGGAAAATGAAAACAGAAGAATAAAGAAAACTAGCTGGATTCTCCAGCATAAGTCCAAAAATTAGTACCCCATAAATTCATTGGGCAAACAATAAATATGTATCCTGATCTTTCCAGCCTTGGGAAATTTTAAAAACAAGCAAACAAACTTTGGTCATCACTGTTTGCTGTGGTCCATTTAACTGTGCTCAGTTACATAACCTTGGACTCTCCTCTGATATCAAGGATGTTTCCTTGTGAAGGTGAGCTTTTCATTACTAGAAGTAATAGGGGAAAGTGTGCAGCTGGCTAATTAGCAAGCTAGCACCATCACCAAAAACAAAGTTAAATTACTCGTACCTCTGAGAGAGACCAATAGATCTATCATCTTTGCATAAACAAGACTGAACCTTTTGTTAGTTTATTTTTATTATTGTACCCGAGATTAGTAGACAGCACTCAGTTGCTTTCTGTATGGCCATCTGTTACTTTAACATTGCACTACGTGGTAAGCAAGGATCGAGTGTGGGGTGACGCTGAACAGTCTTCTGAAATAATGGCAAAGAAAGTGAACTTATTATCCCCATTTGAAAAGATAAGATTTAATCATTTATCAAGTCCAAAGTGATAATACCTCACTAAAAAAAATCCATCCTAAGTAACTCACCATCTTTATGCTCAGTCACTCCCAGAGTTTAGTAGGATTGGTGTCATTCTTTACTCCTTGAAGGGCTAGTTTACCAAGTTTATTTCCCATTACTCCTTTTCTGAAAGGACCTAATAGCAGCACTTTTCTTTCTAAATTTTTGTAGATTGCCCTGTGTTTCTCTCTCTCCCTCACTCTCTCTCTTTCTCTCATAGGCTAAAATGTATGGTTTTTCAATTTCCTGCTCCTGTGCCGTCATTTGCCTCTCTTTAATCTACACTAAAACAAATGGGAGGCAATGCCTAAGAAATTATTCTGCAGTGTCTTAAGCATCCTTGCTTTAAAATTTAAGAGACGGTTATGATGAGGTTCCTACTGTCATGCAAGATAGGTGAATCTGTAATTTCATGACACATTCAAGAATTATTTTCCATTTCGGTGGACTAAAAGAAGTGTTTCTCATTCCTGGAAACCAAGGGACTATTTGCTGGCTTCTTACAAAATGTGTTATGAGTAAATTTAGCTCAATGAGCTGAAGGAAAAATGTGGAAGTAAGTCATGCTGATAGACAAAATGGAATAGAGCCCTTTGTGGTGCATTAGGAAGTACTCTCCTTTTTACTCATTACCTCTATTTTCTCTCACTGTATTCAGAAAAACCTAAGTAATGAATGTGTTGGAGGCTTTTAGTCAGGAAACGATTTCTGAAAGGTGAAAAGAATTCAAAAGAAAAAGCGGCGGAGTTTTGTATTAGTTTGGGGAGTGGAGGAAGTTGTACTAACCAGTGAATTAACCAGATTCATTAATACTCCCACGTGCTTGGGAACTTTATCTAATATCTTGTGAAAATAGTTTTGCATGTCTGTCTTAGTCTGTCTGGGCTGCTATAATGAACTACCACAGACTCAGTGGTTCATAAATGACAAGAATATATTTTTCACAAATTGGGAGGCTGAAAGTTCAAGCTCAGTGTGTCAGTGTGGTAGGTCTGTGATGATTGTCCACTTCCAGCCCAGTCCTCACGTGGTGGAAGGGCGAAAGCGGATGTCTGCAGTCTCTTTATAAAAGGGCACTAAGCCCACGCATGAGTGTTCCACCCTCATGACCTAATTACTTGTCAAAGGCCACACCTCCAAATACTATCACATTGGAGATTAGGTTTCAACCTATGAATTTTGCCATGTGTGGGGGGTAGGACACAAATAGTCAGTGGATAGCAATGCTTTCCACAGATAAACTCCTCATGGAAAGAAAAACAAATGCATCTAAAAGATGATTTCTTACACTGATAATTAACATTGCTTTTTATTTATATTAAGGAAAACTTTTTCACATCTAATGTCATTCATGAGATATATCAGTATATCATCAAAATTTCATATTCTAAGTGATAAAAATATCTAGGTAGAGTTTCTTCAAGCCATTAACATGCAATACTTTTAAACAATAGAATATTTTTAATTTCAAATACATGAAACTGAGAGTTGGGAGTAAAAGATAAAATGAAGTCATTAAACAGAAGTATTTTAATGTACAGGTAATTCAAAAGATGAAAAAGTTCCTATATTTTAGACTTTGTTAATCTCTCTAATAGGTCTGAATGAAAGCAAAGAGTTTCCATGAAATATAGAGAATAAAATATAAAAGTATATTTTCTATATTTCAAGGCAGTCTTTTCCCCTCTGGTTGTGATAATTAATATTTATGAAAAGCAACAAAATGTGTTCAACTTTTCTAAATTTTACAGCCTACATCTCTCTTTTGCCGGGTTATCCATAGCAAAGGTTTCCTCTATAAACTAAGTGAGAATTTGGATAGGAAATTCATTGTGTATCACAAAAAAAACCGTATTTGATTTCTCATAGCATTCAATGACAACTTTATTCTATTATTCTATTGCATTCTACAATTGTCTTTTCACTTCCCTTTCCTCTCTGAATTCTGAAAATGGCAAAACAACATTCTATGTATCCACAGAATGGTTCTGGACTTGAAAATATTGCCTTAAATTTACAGCATTAAAAAGAATTAAAATGAGGTAAAATCCCCAAGGACTTAAAGCCAACACATATTTTGATCTAAGACTTATTTTTTTCAGCTTCATAGGGAGAAGTGTCTAAGAGATTAATGCTTTACTGGTTTAAAAGGCCATTTTTCTCCACTTCCATTGCCAACAAAGATTGAATAGCAAAAGAATTGTTTGTATTGTCTTTAAGATTGGAAGCTCCTATGGGAAAATATTTCCTTCACACATTATTTTGGGCATGAAGGAAATAATATTTGCACCAATGGCTTAGAAAGGGCTCTGGACTAACATCTTGATTACAGAAAGGAAATGACTTTGCTGTTGAAGAGAGTTTAATGTGTTTTTTTCTTTACAAAGTACCTGATGATGTCTTAACCTTCTACTTTATTTCCTTAAGTAGTATTCCAAAATTTATAAATCAGAATAGTACCTTATACTAATTCTACACATATTCCCTGTGTGACCTTGAAAAAATAAATAGATCATTCTGGTGTTTGAGTTTCATTTGTAAAATGACTGGTTTTAACTTAATGATTTCCCTCCATTTCTTATACATAATGATTCTAGGGGGCTATGTGCATATGAGTTTATGTAAATAAAAGTTAGGGTAGACGGTGAACTGAAAGACAGATGTGTTAAGATAGAATCAAACTTTTGGGTATTTATGTTCCCCCAGAAGTGCAAATTACGGTAATACATACTGTGTTTTCTTGTGCCAGTTGGGAAGAAGATCAGGAGTTAGAAACCCACGATTCAGGTATTCAAAATATAGACACTTTCATTCCTGCCCACTTTTAGGAAATCCTTCATGGATAGCTTTGAGGATTGTTGTTAAAGATATTTAAAAAATGGTCAAGAGAGGAGGTGGGTAGGGGGATGGGCAAAACGGATGAAGGCGAGTGACGCTTGCAGTCCTGAAACGAATAGGTTATGAAGATATAAGGTACAACATAGGGAATACAATCAATGATATAGTGATAGTATTGAACGTGAGAGATAATGGCTACACTTGTGGTAAGGATAGCATAATGTATCGAGATAATGAGTCACTATGTTGTACACCTGAAACTGCTGTAACATTGTGTGTCAACTATACTTCAATATAAACATAAAAATAATAAAAATTAAAATGGTCAACATGGGATGCCTGGGTGGCTCAGTCAGTGAAGTATTTGCCTTTGGCTTGTTGTGATCCTAGGGTCCTGGGATCAAGTCCTGCATCAGGCTCCTTGCTCAGGGAGAACCTGCTTCTTCCTTTACCTGCCGCTCCCCATGCTTGTGATCTCTCTTTCTCTCTCTCTGACAAATAAGTAAATAAAATCTTTAAAAAAAAAAAAAAGGTCAACACTCAAAAGCCTCCAAGGTGAGTCCAATCAAATAAATCTAGGGATTGCTAAACTTTGGGCTTCTGCAGTTTGAATTAAATTCAAGGAAAGCATTCCTTATCATCTGTAAGGTCCTTGGAATAGGGTTACTTTATCTCTTTCTTTTCCTTGGCTCTCTTCTTAAAATTGTACATGAGCAAATATGGAACACATGGATCTCATTAACCAAATAAAGTTATTTAGCAGGGAACTTGTGGAGGAAAATGTTTACACATTCATATTCTGTAAACAAAATCCAAGTGAGAGAATTAGTTGAGAGTGACTTTAGATATTACTAGGTATGTACATAAATTAGTTACTGAAGATATCACTAGGTACATCAGTTCTAGAAGGTGTCCCTGTAATCTTAATATGATTTTTAAAAAAATAGGGATATCTCTAGACAGAAATAAAAATAATTCTGTTTCTGTCCAGGTGATCCTGACGCTGTAAACCATTTAATGATTTTAAAAAGTAAACTGAATACAAAAATGAGGAGTGCATAGGTGGCAGCATTGTAATTTGTACATAAAACAATGACCTAAAAATTATGAGATGTTTTAAGATTTTTGACTTTGCCAAGGCAGAACAAGAATACAAAGACTTCAAGTAGAAAGTTACATTAATAGTTTTTATGTAGTGGTTATCTTTCTCATGAAGTATTACTCTTTTGTCTCTTTTATTTTGGTTTTTTTTTTACTAGAAAACAGAGCCAACTTTTCAGGTTGTTTACCTTTTCAATTTCAGGTAAAAACAACAGGAAATGAAGGACAAAAGAATGAAGCAAGGGGAAAAGAATCCCTTCAGGCAAATCTTGAACTCACCTTGTTATGTTATTAATGCATTAACCTCAAAGGAATCAATACTCCTTTGAGGCTAACACATTAGCAAATCTAATCCCTTTTTTTATTTTAAGCTGTTATAGAAATACTAGTTATGTGAACCATGGTTTTGGAATTTTAATTCTCCTGTATTTGCATAAGCAATTTAAAGTTGATAAAATACTTTTAATATGCATGATTTAATTTTTATTTTTATCTGTATAAGCACTGTGAGAGGAAGGCAGGGTAGGCATTAATATCAGATTTTTTGTACAACAGAAGGATGAAACTGATAGACTGGATATTTCTTGCTCAAGTTTGTGAAGCAAGGAAGTGAACCCAGATTCCATGGATCCGAGCCCATCACCTCTCAAGGCTTCCTTTCATAGTCCACTGATCAAAGGCATTTTTTAAACACACCCCATGCTCAAAGTCCATTTCCCATACATGCATTCAGTTTTTTTCCATGAAAATATTCCATAGAAGAAAAGATGTATTTCATAACTTGAAAGATAAGAAACAGAAGTTAATTGGATGTCTTGCTAAAAAATGTTTTCTTCCAATACTTCATAATAAGTTTTTAAAATTTTCCACAGTTGTTTATATGCTATCCCACTTTAGCGGGAAATTCCTCTACCCTCCTAAAATCTACAAATGTCTGTTGCAGTTTAATGACAAAAACAACATGTAAACTTGGGAAAGTAAAGCACTTTCAGTAATTGTACTTTGTTAATTTCAAGCTGCTTTTCCCTTGGCTTCATTAATATATTAATACACAGACTGAACAAGAAATAATTAAAATTCAGAAAGGTAATGTGCGTGTTTTTAATATTAAATAAAATTAAATAGTAATCCACAATACTGTTGCCTTTCTTTAATGATAGCTTAGAAGTAGAAAAAATGAAAGAAGAATTACCTTTTATTCAATCTCATTCCCAGCATGTGAAGCTCGTGAATGTTGGTAAACTGACCTTGTGTAATTGTATTTCAATAGGTTAATAAATCTAATTCCCATCTTCTAAATTGAACTACACCTAAAAATGTATCATATTTAATACCATTAATTGATATCAGGTCTGAAAATGATTTATATTGAACAATATTTGTGTGACAGATTGAATAAAACTATAAAATTTATAAATTTAATGTTAATATTGTGCCTGAAAATGTTCAATTTTTGTAAATTTGATGTAAATTTGTTATTTTACATTTATAATTTGGTTGGAGTATTGTCCTAGTTACAACACATAAATAACAGTAATGGTTTCTTGAAGTTACCAAAACTTGGGACAGAGACTGAGTGTGTCAAAAGTATTGAAATGACGTACTCTGAAGATTTATGTAACAAAGAACAATCCAAAACCCACACATCCATATGGTATAGACATTCTACACAGATAGTCTCCGGGTTTGGAAGATGTGAAGCTTTAAGCTGGTATATGTCTTATCAAGCAGCCGAACAGCAGTGGTCTCCGAAATGGTTCTTTCTAGTACATCTGAAACCCTATACTCTTCTTAAACAGTTTGCAATGTGCAAGGTAGAAAATGAAACTTTGCATAAAACACATTTATAAAACTTCAGTGGGACTAAGAATTCTGAATGGATAGAAGATAATTTCTCTCTCTAATCATACACATGTATGTGTATGTGTCCTTATGTATAAATCTCTCAAAATAAAGACTGGCAAATGTCAGCAAAATCAATCCAAATTTAACATTGTCTCAGTGAAAAACATTCCCCTCAACCTGGACTAAACAGAATCTCATTGTTTATTGTAGCATAATTTGTTAAAATGAGATACTTAATGAAAAGTCACCTACATTAATATGTATTTACATATTTACTTCATGATAATATATACACTCATCTACGCATTTTAATTGGTGACTAATATCTGGATAAAATACAATTATAATATTTCACTAAATTATTGGGTAAAATTACTAAAAGTAAAAGTTTGGCATATCATTTAGAAATTTGAGCATTTATGTCACAAGGCTTTACAGGCTATTAAATTTTGGTAGAATTAATATCTAGAATTTTAATAATGTGGCTTCTCATTAATCTTTTTTATTCCTCTGATTTTTATACAAATTAATTTTTAAATAGTATACTTTTAGCATCACTGAACTTATTAGTCTCTTTGTGCTAACTGCACACTTGTATAGATGTATATTTGTAAGTTTATAAAATATTGTGACAAAATAGCTCATAAAATCAAAATACAAATATGCCTTTCTATTTTTTTTCTGGCAACGAAAACTTACCAAAGCAAAGAGTTGGAACAAAGAGTAATTGGGTAGGTAGCTAACGCTTAGAAAATTAATACAGAAAAACCCCTTATTTATGTTATGGCTTTAAATTCACATTTTGCTTAATAAACCAGCATAACCAAGCATTAGCATGACCAATCAACCAAGAAATAATTATTAAACACCTACCACATGTCAGACAATATTTTAGAAGTTTCGTTTTGGGAATGAATAAAATAGACAAAAATCTCTGCTATCATAGAGTTTATATTCTAGTAGAAGACAGACAAAAAACAAAATATGTACTTTCAAATGGTGATGAGTACCGTGGAGGAATTAAGTGAAGGGCCTAGGATATTCCAGATGTTTGTTTGCTTGTGGCGGTCTGGGGCTCGTCTGCTGTATTCAAAAATGAGTAGAGGTGTAGGTAGGAGGTGAATAGTTGAAATCACATCACACAGAGCCTCCAGGACATTGGAAGTCCTTGGCATTTTACTCAGAGCGACATAGAAGTGGTGGAGCAGAGGGGTGCCTTGATCTAACGTAATTTCGTAAACAGACCAGGGTAGAGCTGTGGAAATATGGCAGAATTCTGAACACATTTTGATTTTGGATTTGAACTCATTTGATTAAGCATAACGCCAACAATCGATTTTGCACCCGTGTAGTTCCTCCCAAAGCCACCGTGTGGACTGAAAACATGTAGTAGGAATGTGTTCTCTTAAGCTTGTTTCACTGTAATGCATGCAAGAGACTATTAATTCTGTAAGGCTTGAATTGATGTGTGTAGTATTATATCACAGATATATTTGTGCCCAACTACATTGTCAATAAATTAAACCTATTTCAGTTTAGGACTTCTTATATTTAAACTTTGCTATTTGCATTTTTCTTGTGTGCTAATTGTTGATTAAAGCTAATAGAACTTGTGAAAATACTGGCACTAGTCCTGTTCAACATAAATACACAATATTTCCTACTGGGCTTACACCTATCAAAATGGAGAATGTTCAATGAGTTATTTATACAATATGTGAATACTATATATTTTTCTAAAGATGTTAAAAGGTATCATATCATGAAAAGTGGGAAGAAAATGATTCAGAATACCCTTTCATTTCACCAGAGTTCTACACTGAATTGTCCTCGGGTATTCTGAAGTCTGTCCATTGTGCCAAACAGCAAGCCTCATGAGAGTGTGTGTGAGCTTTGATTAGGAGCCAGGATAGGGCCGTTTTCATCTAATGCATCCCTATAGTGGAGAACCTAAAATGAGCGCACACTGTTATCTGCTCTGAAAACAACATCCTATAATAACCAGAGGTCATCTTCCAGACAAATCTATCAGCAGGAACGTTGGGGTCCAATGAGAATCCAACAGAGAAGCAGTCACGGTATGTAAGTTGCAAGCTGAGCACTTCTTCCATTACGTGTACTACAGTCGAGCTGACCTTGCCTCTGGGTACCAACAAATTCATACTTTACATGAGCTATTTTATGTTAACCACAGACTCCGCGATTCTCACTGTTTGGTTTTTTAGGTCTTAATGCTTTTCGCAGCGTTATTTCCTTGACAAGACATGCTTATACAGTAGTAGGAAGCATTTAAAATATACACAAGAATGGATACCTGAGATGCAGTTTTCTCTTTACAGTGATAGTTGCCCTTAACTTTCAAATTTCATGTGAATTTAAGCTTCCTTCTTGCCCTACTACTGTGCAATTGTAAAGAAATGATGAATTTTTCATCAGTTACTTTTTTATTGTAGCACAGGTGATGGGTCACTGGAGTAGAGATCAAAATAAATAATTACTTATTTTGGTCTTGTGAATTATGGCCCATGTGACCTTGGGGAAGCTCTTTGACCTACAATTTCTCATGTTATAGAAAGGGGACAATATCTGTCCTGTTTATCTCACAGAGATATGGTAAAATATTTTTCAGTTGTAAAATGTTAACATGTGTAAGCTGTTTTAAGTACAGATATTTTGGGTTTGTTTTTCACCATGTGTGTCATGTGTAAAGCTAACCCTTAATTGAGTGATAAAATGTGACATTTTTCGAACCTAAAATGTATTTCACTTGTTTCAGATATTACCCAGTGTAACTTTATTGAACGTCTTCCACAGACACTAGTCTTTGGATTTCTGCCTCAACTTCAACATTAAATATCTGATATTATTACTAGTTACCCTATTATTGTTTTAAAAATTTCTTGAATAAATTCATAAATGTGTAAGAAATTAACCAACCATTCATTTATTTCTTCAGTACTTATATATTTACCTATCCATACAAAACTGTGGAGAAACCCTATTGAATTCATATATTGATAAAGCAATTTTCTAAAAAGTTTTTTTTTTATTTATTTGAGTGAGAGAGAGCAAGAACAAAGCAGGGGGATAGGGGAAGGGAGAAGCAGGCTTCCCACTGAGTGGGGAGCCTAACATGAGGCTTGACCCCAGGACCCTGGGATCATGACCTGAGTTGAAGGCAGAAGATTAACTGACTGGAACACCCAGGCATCCCTTGATAAAGCAATTTAAAAATGCCTAATTCTACATAAAAGTTTGAGGTCTATGTATCTATTTTTTTTTTAGACTAGGATCTAAATCTTGATTCTATTTATCTCCTGCAAACTGCTAGGCAGGTTTTTATTTTATTGAACACGTATCTTACTCTCTGATTTCCTGTCCCAAAAGAGTTTAGATGGTCACTTCTTAAATCTGTACTTTCTCAAGTTTACTTGTGACTGTATTGGTCCAAATAACTTATAGTCACTAAAAGAACCACTTAAACCATTTTTAAAAACTGATAAGTTTTCTGAGGTAAATAAATTAAGAAATATAGAATGAGGGTTGTGATTTCCATAGAAAGTTGAGTGATTCCCTAAGATGATAAATGATTTGGTATCTTTATGGTTAGTTGATATAATGGTGCATGACCACAAAACTATCCACCAACTGATGACTAATCGAAATTTGCTGATCAAGAAACATCATTGTGAATAAATACATCTCAACAAGAAATATGGGGAAAGTGTACCAATACCTATCCTGCAGGATTATGTGAATATGTGTTAAAATAGAGCACAGACAGTATTTGTCAGAGATGACATCTCTGCTTGACACAGAACAAAACCTGCTAAGCACAAAAAGAGGTCAATTTTAGCCTAAGACCCCCTGTCCAGATTGAATGCATAATTTCATTTTAATATACATAAAATGTAATATTTAAGTATAATAGTAAAATTGTTTTATATTTTATAGTGCCTTACAGTATTTCCAAGCTTTCCCAACTCAGATGAGTAAATTCACCTCTAGTTTTAACTAAATGTAAGTCATAACCAGTAGCAAAGTCTAAAGAAAATATGATTAAATATCTAATTGAGACCAATAGATTTCTGGTAAAATATGTGCCATTTCCATATTTACATAGGTCTTAATGTGACCATTTAGAAACCCTCAAATTGAGAATTGTGTGAGTATATATATATATATGTGTGTGTGTGTGTACATATATGTGTGTGTACATATATATTTATGTATGTAGGTACACATATATATATACATACACACATGCATACACACATACATATGACTTTTCTAGAAACATCCGTTTGTTCCTATAAGTATAATTATAACACATGCCCCATGTTACCTTCAGAGATTGTGTCCCAGCAGTATTGAAAATCAGGAGAACTGGAAGATACCCATACATTAACGGAAAGAGAGGAAGAGGGATTCGAGCAGTAATAAATAATTTGTCTAATCCTATTCAGTTATGAGGACAGCTGGTTCAGAAACTAAGCTGATCTCTGAATTAGCTTGAAAAGAGCAGAAATAGCTGCCAAATTGAAATCATTTAAGTCCCTTTATAATGTATTTGATTCTCCTTACTATTTGCTCCTCTCTGCAGTTATTGATACCAATACCTGAAAAGAAATGTTCCCAATTTCGTGTCTTTTACCATTGATGATATATATTTTTAGAAATTTATACCACAATATAAACCTATCATAAAAATAATGAGAGTGGCTAGTTATTTGATAAATAAAACTATTTTATCAAACTTCAAAATAAAAAAAATTCTTTAGCCACGCTTTTAAAGAATTTGATTCTGTATATAATTGTTGACCTCTGCTAGTGGAATATGTAAGTTCCAACAGTCTTTCCCTAGTTATGTTGATAAAAAAAGTTTGGTGGAAGAATAGGTACTTTCTTTTCATCTGATGTAGTTCCAAAAGCTTCTAATATATGATCTAAAACTGCAACTTCCTCTTTAGAAATTGTCTTAATGTTTAATTTACATATTATATTTATCAGGAAGATTAGTTTTTGATGGATTTTGGAAAGAAACTTTTAAAGTGTGATCAATGAAAACAACCTCAAAATATTGTCATACTCCGTATTATTTTTTAAGATTTTATTTATCTATTTGACAGAGAGAGAGAGAGCAGCAGAGGGAGAGGGAGGGGGAGAAGAGGACTCCCCGCCAAGCAGGGAGCCCTACGCGAGACTCAATCCCAGGATCCCAGGATCATGACCTGAACCGAAGGCAGACGCTTCACTGACTGAGCCACCCAGGTGCCATCCCTATTATTTTTAAAACTAAATGCCATTGTTAATATTCATTGTAAAATGTAATTCTTATATGTAGAAAAATTGTCTCTCAGTGAGTACATTTCTAAGTTCAGGACACAATTCTTTTAGGTTTTCAGAGATTCATTTCTTAATTTTTATGTGTTTAGAAGAGTTAGAAGTTTTGCTTATCTTGATAAGATGATATAATTGATCTGATAATTACTTGGGACTATTGTGCTAAACGTGAATGGAAGTCATTATGTAGAAATTTTTTTTTTTTTTGATAAGCAAAGCTAACACCTCAATAACACCATATGGATGATTTTAATTAAATTTAACTAAACATAAACTTAACCTGTTTTCCTTAATACACACGTATTTTTCTTCTAAATTATTTTGCAATATTCTAAATTATTTTTGAAATTTGCCCATAAATTTGATTAAAAATATTAAAATTACAAAATAATGTGTAGAAAGGAAATACGCCTCGAGGCAAAGATGTAACTACTAGGTTTGGAGGGTTGGGTTTTTTTTTTTTTTGCATAATTTTTCCTAAAACACTTATGGGATTGGCTGTCATTTTTCATTCTGAGTTTGTAGTGTGAGAATTCAATACTTATTTTCCCTCATAGATCCTCTCCAGAGATGTGGTTAGTTGTTAGCAATTTAAATAGGTTTTTGGTCATTGCCCCCAAATTTTGCAAGAGTCATCAAAGAATGAATACTTTTCAAATAAAGATGAAAACTTGGTTAAAAATGACTAAATGTGACCATAATGAAAACTTTCCATACTCTTCAGATACATTTTTTGTCATTTTAGTTATTTTTGTTGTTGTAGTTTGATTTAATCCTTATTCCTTACTGATTTATTTCTTGCAAGGTTAGAGTAAAACCTCTTTTAATGTTAAAAAATTATGAGGATTGGTACACATCTCTGGAATTTCAGCTCCTTTTGGCTACTACATGTGGGCAATTTATCTTAGGAGACATTTCTGGGGATGTCATTATTCATGTTACTCCACAGAAATAATTGCCACAAATTTTTGACTCAAAACGAAGGCCCTAGAGAAAATGGTTTCAAATGAGACTAACTCTGACTCTAATTACACATAATTTAATTTTTCTTAATTTCATAAATCTTAAATGTAAAATGAAAGTGATAATTCTTACCTTACATTAAGAATAATGTTTCTAAAGCACATGACATACAATTGCACATAGTTTTCCTTCACTTTCTTCCTTAGGTTAAACCAAATTTTGTTAATTTATTTTTTTAAGTACATATAGATTTTTTTCCTTAATACATAAATTATGTTTATTAAATTATAAAATAGGATAAGCACCACATTAGCCCATAAGAAGACCATGCAGTGTTTCTGGTTTGTAAAATTCAGGGGACATTAGCCTGATACCATCAGTAAAGATAAAAGAAATGCATACCTGTAGATGGATAAAGCTGAGTTTACTAGGGGAATGCGTACCTCAAGAATTTTTTTAGGTTAAAAAAGTGATGATTGCAAACAAACTATAGATATAAAACAATTGATTATAAGCTGTAAAAATTGTGCTAATAAAAGAAGTGGTTAAGCCATTAAAAGTCTAAGGATTAAAATGAGTCAAATATATTAGATTAAGTGCCTCCACTAGGTAGACATTTTATATTGTTTAGTACTTGCCTCTATGTGGTATTTCTTGTTGATTTAGTAATATTGTGGGGATTCTTATACAGTTGGCTATAAATTGCTTATTGGTGGAGGTAGCGGTGTTAAGCATGAGAGCACAGCCAGCAGTCATAAATCCTGGGGAGAATATAAAGAATGGAGCATTGCTATAACATACAACAGGGAGAGCAACTTCCAGAATGGTGCTGTGAGAAGTTCTGCAGACACTTTCCCAGCAAAACAAACTTAACTGGTGAAAATTACCAAAAACAAAACACAACAAACAACCATTTAAAGCCTTTGGGAATTGTCCTAAGGGCATAGGGCAGATGAAGAAGTATTCACTGGGAAAACCCACCAAATCTCACTAAGAATAGCTATAGTCTGTGGCATTTGACCTACAGCCCACTCACGCCTCCTATCAGTTCATTGTAATGGAAGCTGTAACATGGGTGGAAACATTCAAAAGCCACAGGGCTGGCTTTTCCCCTATATACCAGGCAAGAGATAATTTCTCTCTACAGCAGTGGAAGGCCACCACCTTTTCCCACTCCCACAGCTCCATGTTTTGGAAGTTCTATTGCAAACAAGATAATCAGAGCAACCTGAGATTCCCTTCTCCACCCAGCCCCACTCCTAGGGCAGAACTCCAAACTGAGAATACCGCAGTCCCCATTACCTGAGATGTCAAAACCAATAGAGACTTTGGTAGTAGATAATTAGGAGTAAGCACATCAGTCTATGAGAACAAGAACTTTGGAACCATCTAGAAATTTAATAAAGAGAACCAAAGAAAGAGCTAGCTAAGAAAGATTGTTCTATAAGGATTGGTATGTCTTCTATAAGAACTGATCCCTTTATTTATTTATTTGACAGAGAGAGAGACAGCCAGCAAGAGAGGGAACACAGGCAGGGGGAGTGGGAGAGGAAGAAGCAAAGGAGCCTGATGTGGGGCTCAATTCCAGGTCCCTGGGATCAGGCCCTGAGCTGAAGCCAGAGGCTTAAAGACTAAGCCACCCAGGAGCTCTGAGAACTGATCCCTTTGTTATTCCATAATGCCCCTCTTTATCCCTGATAACTTGTTGCTTTTCAGTCTATCTGAAATTACCTACTCTCTCTCTCTTTTGATTAGTGTTAACATTGTGTATATTTTTCCCTTTATTTTCAATTGATATGTGTCTTTATATTTACAGTGGCTTCTTATTGGCAAACTATAGTTGAATCTTTTTTTTAATCCACTCCGTAAAATTTCTGTCTTTTATTTGGTGCATGTCAATCATTGATGTTTAAAATGATTATTAATATAATTAGGTTAAAAGCTACCATGTTTGTTACTCTTTTTCTGTTTTTATTTTTGTCTTCTGTTTTTTTGCCTTTTGTTGTTTTAATTAAGAATTTTATATAATTCCACTTTCTCTCCTTTAGCCTATTAGTTATACTTCCATTTTTAAAAACTTTTTTTAGTGACTATACTGGAGTTTGCAATATTCTTTTACAGTGAATACAAATCTACTTTTAAATAACACTATAATGCTCTATGGGTAATACAAGTACCTTAAAAGAAAATATTTCTAATTCTTCCCACTTGTCCCTTGTATGATTGCTGTCATTTGTTTCACTATGCAAAAACAAACCAAAGCATATATATTCATTTTGAACATTTATCTGTTTGATGAGTTAAGAGTAAGAAAAGTAAGTTTTTATTTTATATTCACATATTCATTTTAGATGCTTTTCCTTTATGTGGGAACTAGTTTCTGTTTTCTTTTTTACTATAGACAATTTTTTTACTTGTTTTATTTTTTTTCTTTTTCAAATTTCTTTTTAAATTCTAGTTTGTTAACATATAGTGTAATATTAGTTTCAGGAGTAGAACTTAGTGACTCACCACTAAAGTATAATACGCAGTGCTCATCACAAGTGACTTCCTCAATGTCCATCACCCATTTAGGCCATCCTCCACTCACCTTTCCAACAACCCTCAATTTGCTTTCTGTAGTTAAGAGTCTCTTATGGTTTGCTTTGCTCCTTTTTTCCCCCTTATGTTCATCTGTTTTGTTTCTTAAATTCCACGTAAGAGTGAAATCATATAGTATTTGTCTTTCTCTGACTTTTTAAACATTTATTACAAGGCAATTCTACTGACAAGAAAGTCTTTCAATTTTTGTTTGTCTGAGAGTATTTCATTTTACTTTACTTTTGAAGGATAATTTCACAGGGTATAGAATTCTGGGTTGGTGGTTTTTTTTTTTCTCACAACAGTATAATTTTATTCCACTCTCATCTTGCTTACACGGTGAGGAGAAATTGAATGTAATTATTGTTATGCCTTCATAGGTAAGGTGTTTTATTCTCTCTGGCTTCTTTCAAGACTTTCCCTTAGTCTTTGATTTTCCATAGTTTGAATATGATATGCTTAGTTGTAGTTTGAGGGGGGCTTTTTGTTTGTTTTTGTTTTTGTTTTTTGCTATTTATTGAGGTTGGTGTTCTCTGAGGTTCCAGGATCTGTGGTTTCGTGTGTGTCTGACATTAATTTGGGAAAAATTCTCAGTTATTATTGCTTCAAAAACTTCTTTCTTTCTTTCTCTCTCCCTCTCCCCCTCCCTCCCTCCCTTTCTTTCTCTTTCTTTCTTTCTTTCTTTTCTTTCTTTCTTTCTTTCTTTCTTTCTTTCTTTCTTTCTTTCTTTCTTCTTTCTTTCCTTCTCTCTCTCTTTCTCTCTCTTCTTTTTCCTCCTTTTAGTAGTCCCACCATGACCATGTTACTCCTTTTGTAGTTGTCCTACAGTTCTCAGAAATTCTTCAGTCTTCTTTCACTTTGCTTTTCAGGTTTGGAAGTTTCTATCATATACTTACTTTTAGAAATTCTTTTCTCAGCCATTTCCAGTCTACTAATAATACCATCAAAGATATTTTTGTTACAATGTATGCTACAAAGCTACAGTAATAAAGACAGTATGTTATTGGGTATAAGAACAGACAAATAAATCAATAGAACCAAATAGGGAACTCAGATATAGTTCTATATAAATATAGTCAATTGATCTTGACAAAAGATTAAAGGCAATACAATGGAGCAAAAATAGTCCTTCAACATACGGTGCTGGAAAGACTGGACATTCACTTGTTAAAAAAAAAAAGTAGACACAGACCTTATATCCTTCATGAATATTAACTCAAAATGGACATAAACCTAAATCTATATAACTCTTGGAAGATAAAATAAGATAAAATCTAACTGACTTTTTGTATGATGATGACTCTTTAGATACAACACAGAAGGCGCAATCCATGAAAGAAATAATTGACAAGCTGGACTTCATTAAAATTAAAAACTTGCTCTATGAAAGGCAATGTTAAGAATATTAAAAGACATACCAAAAACTGGGAGAAAATATTTGCAAAGACACATCTGATAAAGGACTGTTATCAAAATATACAAAGAATTCTTAAACTCAACTACGAGAAAAGAAACAACCCTGGTAGTAAATGAATAAAACAGCCTAATAGAAACGTCACCAAAAACATATACAGAAGGCAAGTAAGCCAATGAAAAGATGTTCAATATCACGTCATTAGTATATTGCAAATTAAAATAACGAGATATCACTAAACACCTACTGGAATGTCCAAAATCCAAAATAGTGAAAGCGCCAAATGCTGGGGAGGATGTGGAGTAATAGAAACTCCCTATTCTTGGGGCGCCTGGGTGGCACAGTCATTAAGCGTCTGCCTTCGGCTCAGGGCTTGATCCCAGAGTCCTGGGATCGAGCCCCACATCAGGCTCCTCTGCTTGGAGCCTGCTTCTTCCTCTCCCACTCCCCCTGCTTGTGTTCCCTCTCCCACTGGCTGTCTCTGTCAAATAAATAAATAAAATCTTAAAAACAAACAAAAAAAAGAAACTCCCTATTCTTGCTGATGTGAATGCAAAAAATAGTATAGCAACTTTGGAAAACAGTTTAGTGATTTCTTACAAAACTAAATATACTCTTAACATATGACACAGCAATCATGCTCCTTGGTATTTACACAAATTGAAACTTATGTCCATATAAAATCTGCATGCTGATATGTACAGAAGCTTTATTCATAATCGCTAAAACTAGGAAGCAACCAAAATGTCCATCGGTAGGTGAATGAATAAATAAAATGATATATTAAGGCCATGGAATATCATCCAGTACTGAAAGAAATGAGCTCTAGTCATGAAAAGACATGGAGGGACCTCAAGTACATATTACTAAATGAAAGAAGCCAACAATCTACATACCGTATGACCCCCAACTATACGACATTCTGGAAAAGGCAAAGCTATAGAGGTGAAACAAGCACCAGTGGTTGCCAAGGGTTGTTTGGTGAAGGAGAAGGGGAGGAATGAGTAGGCAGAGCGTGAAGGATTTTTAAGGAAATAAAACTACCCTGTATGATACTATAATGGAAGGCATATGTCCTTATACATTTATCCAGATCAATAGAATGCACAATAACAAGAGTAAACTCTATTATAAATTTTGGACTTTGGATAATATGATGTGTCAATGGAGGCTCAACTATTTTAACAAATGTGCCACTGTGTTGGGAGATGTCGATAATGGGAGAGCTTGTACATTTCTGGGGACATAGAAACTCTCTACCTTCTGCTCAGTTTTGTTGAGTATACCTAAAACTGTTCTTAAAAATGTTTATTAATTTAAAAAACTTCAACATTACTTCATCTAGTTCAATTGACTAAATCACCCTTAACTTCAAGGGCTCCTGATATATGATAGGAAGCAGATCTGAGATATGCATTTAACCTTTAAGTGTGTTCTCATTGCATTATACCATTGCTTCTCAAAAGCGTGGGACCCAAGTAGCACCATAAAAGTCATCTGGCAACTTGTTAGAAATGCACATTTTGGACCTTTTCCCAGACATACTGAGTCAGCAACTCTGGGAGTGAGGCCCAGCAATCTGTTTATTCAAGAAGACTTCCAGGACTCTTATGTAGGCTGAAGTTTGAGAACTGATTCACTACACTATGTTATAGAATGAGTTCAATTGTTGCATCTCCTTAAAAGGCTGCCATACCACATACTGGTGAATGCTTCTTCTCTACCCTCCATTTATATAACCACACTGGAAGCGAGCTTGACTCAGCCCCAGGCCAGAGCTGTATGGTGAGTTAATATGACAGTATTAGTCCATTAGAAAGGCACCTTACTGGAGATTGACCAATAAAAGCCCCTTACTTGGAAATTTGGTTTTAGGATTCACTTGAATAAAGAGCTTAAGTTAGTATTCCTGGATGATGTCCATGTTCAAATATAGACTGGAAGGGATAAGATAGTCTGCCAAGGAGGAAGGAAAATGAAGCAAAAATGCAGAGATATTTCAGTGACCAATTGAGACACATGCTTTCTTGCTTTTCCTACTATGCTGTATTAGTGGTTCTGGTCTATTCCTGAGGTAAAGCTAAACTCCCAACTTTGAGTTCTTTGTGGAACTTATGCACTATTTTAATTAGCAGTTTTACTTAAGCTAGCTTGATTGGTTTTCTGATTTTAAAAAGTTAACAACCATCACTGTAGGTAGAAGATAGCCTCCTCATTATTTGAAAACATTGATTTCACCTATAATACTTTCTAAGATTTACTTAACAAAAGACAGAATATTTTATTTCTAAATTTAGAAATAAAATTTCAAAAACTTAAGAGGAAGAGATTATACATGGCTATGTATGTGTTCCAGCGAAAGGGCGTGTTGTAAAAAAGGCTGCATCTTCGTATGTAGTTGACCAAGGAGTATTGACTGCTCTTAGTGCAGTCAGTGTGGCAGCACGTGTACGTGTAAGGGTAAGCTTCTCTGCCTGCAGGAGCGTCTGCAAACACACACACACTCTCCTATCTTTCTGCTACTGTCTTAAATGCCTGTGTACATTATACATCAGACCTGTAAGTGCTGAAATATCTGCCTTTGTCCCAGATGTCTACCTCTCTTTCAATCCAGACACAGATGCAGAGCTATGGAAAACCTATATAACACGTGTGTATATAATACAAACAGCTCACATGCATATTTACTTACATGCATAATTTATAATATATATGTAATTTAGTACGTATAACTTAGTACAATGTGGGAAGGTTTCATGGCTTATTGCAATATATTTTCTCAAGTAATATCTAAAGTCCTGGAAATAAAGATGCCAAACTAAAGTAAAACTAAAGTGTAATACATCAGGGAGTTTCAAGAGCTATTTTGCCAAGTACAAGCAAGCCAAGCAGAGCCACTTGTTTATTTTGTCTCTCATCAGATCTTTTTTCAGTAAGGCATTCCCAATAAATCCCAAAAGAAGAAAAGCATTATGATCTGATATTTACTGCTGCTTATTGAAATACACAAAATTCCTTCAACTCTTTTATAGGACAGCTGTTATGAATGCTTGTTGCCCATCAGCATGGAGCAGAATAAATATCTGAATGCTGAACTATAAGCAAAGAGTGATGTTGTAGCTGTATTTTTCTTAATTCATAGACTAGCTACTTGTTTAAAAAAAAAGAAAGAAGGAGCTTTTAAAATTTAAATTTTTTTATTGTGGTAAAAAGCCTGTAACATTTTATTTCTAACATTAAATGTATCATTTTAGATATTTTTAGGTGCACAGTTTAGTAGTCTTAAGTCTATTCACATTTTTGTACAACAGATCTCAAAATATTTTCATCTTAAGAAACTAAAATTCTATACCCATTAAACACTAACTCCTCCTCTCTCATTTTCCCAACCTGTTGCAACCAGATTTCTACTTTTTGTTTCTATGATTTTTGACTACTTTAGATACTTTATAGTAGTGGACTCCTACAGGATTTGTCCTGTAGTGACTAACTTATTTCACTTAGCATAATGTCCTAGAGTTCAACCACGCTATAGCATGTGACAGGATTTCCATTTTTTTAAAGGCTGAATGATACATCATTGTACTTATATGTCACATCATTGTACTTATATATCACATTTTTTTTTTTTATCCATTCATATCGTTGGATGTTTAGGTCATTTCTTCCTCTCGGCTATTGTAAATAACGCTGCAATGAACACGATTCTGCAAATAACTCTTCACGATACTGCTTGCAATTTTTTTGAGTATATCTCAGAAGGATTGCTGGGTCATATGATAATCCTGTTTTTAATATTTTGATGAAACTCCTTACTGTTTTCCATAACAGCTGCACCATCTTGCATTCCCACCAACAGTATATAAAAGTTCTAATGTCTTTGCATCCTCACTGACACTTGCTATTTTCTGTTCTTTGGTAGTGGCCATCCTAATGGGTGTACGATAACATCTGAATGTGGTTTTGATTTATATTTCTCTTATGATTAGTGATAATGAGCATCTTTTCATATCATAGTTGACCATTTGTCTATCTTCTTTGAACAATTGTCTATTCCGGTCCTTTTCACAATTTTTAATTGGATTATTTGAGATTTTTAATTGTTGCTTTAGGAGTTCCTTATATATTCTGAGTATTAATGCCTTGTCAGATATATTATTTGCAAATATTGCCCCCTATTTTGTAGGTTATCTTTTTCATCTTGGTGATATCTTTTGATGCACGAAGTTTGAAAGTTTGCTGTAGTCCTATTTGTCTATTTTTGGCTTTGTTTTTTGTGCATTTGGTGTCATATTCAAGAAATCATTGCCAAATCCAATGTCTTGAAGATTTTCTGCCATGTTTTCTTCTAAGATTTTTATAATTGAAGCTGTTATATTTAGGTTGCTAATACATTTTGAGTTAATTTTTATATATGGAGTAAAGTGAGGGTCCAGCTTCATTCTTTTGTATGTGGATATCCAGTTCTCCCAACACTATTTTTTGAAAAGACTGTCCATTCGCCATTGGGTAGTACTGGCACCCTTGTTGAAGATAAATTGACTGTGTATGGAAGGATTTACTTCTGAACTCCCTTTTCTGTTCCACGGGTCTATGTCTGCCTTTATGCCAGTGCTACACCTTCATGATCACAGTTTCTTTGTAGGATATTCTGGAATCAGGAAGTGGGAGGCTTCCAACTTTGTTCTTATTGCTGTTATTACTGCCACTATTCAGGAAAAGCACCAAATTGGATTTGATTACAAAATTACATGACAGGCCACTAGAAAAAGCCCATGTTGAAGGAAGCAATTGAGAATTCTAATTTTGGAGGACAAATACTACCAATTATAACTACAAAAAAAGTCGGTTTATTGCATACTTGGGCATCAAAATTGATTTTAAGTTAAATTTGAAATGTACAAAATTTTTCTTTGTTGTCTATTTCTGTCCCTCCAATTTTTTTAGTAGGTACTTCCTTTCTATTATTGACATTCTTATTTCCCCATTCTGAACCTTCTTCTGACAATCCCAAGTCCCTCGTCTTAGAATGTTTCCATGAATCCTTTCCTATTTCTTCATCCATACGTAATCAAAACTTGTCACCACTTATTATACTAGATTTCTCGTCTCTGCCAGGTGCCCATGGAAATAAATAGACCTATACAACTATGTATTACCCATTCTCATTAAGAACCCCTTAATAGACACATATACATTCATGCACACATACGTATGATTGTACATATATATGTACATGTGTATAAATGTGTGTATCTATCTATCTAGTAGATTAACATTTTTACCTACTAAGTGAATCCTTTATAAAAAATTATTAAACCGTACACTTTCGGTGCCTGGGCTCTGGTAAACAGATGAAAATATGTTTTGGTTTAGTTGGGTTTTTAGTGTCCAAATTATGACCACAAGTCAATTTTCAAATTCTCCACACATTTATTATATATTGCTCACATCATAGTTGAGACCATCTCCATTCAAGGAAATTGGAGGGTCCAGCTTATTAGCAAATATGCTCCATGTTTTCCATGTTGTGGAATGTGAATTGACTCCAGCCATCCTTACAGCTTTTTAAAAATACTAATATCTGAATTTTTTCTAATATTTTGTTTAACCATTCAGTCTAGGGTGGGAACTGTACATCCTTTTTATAGAAAAAGAAAAGTGACAAGTTAATTTTGTTGGACAAATAGGGTTAAGTGACTGATCTAGGAATTAAATATAGAGGATGATTCTTGTTCACATTCAGAGTTCTCCACCTTAACACTGGAATTCAGATAAATTTAGTGTCTTTCTTTTCTTTTCTTTTTTGTTTTTTTTTTTAAGATTTTATTTATTTATTTAAGAGAGAACATGACTGGGGGGAGGGAGGCAGAGGGAGAAGGAGACTCCTTGCCTAGCAGGAAGTCTGAGGTGGGGCTCGATCTCAGGACTCTGAAATCAGGACCTGAGCCTAAGGCAGATGCTTAACTGACTGAGCCACCCAGGTACCCCAAATGCAGTGTCTCTGAGGCATTAAAGTATAAGCAACCACAGTGCCAAAACTATGTCAGGGAGAAAATATAGATTATAATCAGTCTTTTTCTCTTAGATTTCTTTACAGCAGTGCTTTGCAGATATTAATATGCGTAGGAATCACTGGGAAACTTATAAAAATGCAGATTCTGATTCACTAGGTTTGGAGTGAAATGTGATTCTGCATTTCTTACCAGCTTTCATGGAAGCTGCTGCCAGACACCAGGCCACATCCCGAGCTTTTCAAGGAGAAATAATCTAAATTCAAGTAAATTTTATAATGTCATTGTAAAGGTATTCAGCAAAAAAAAAAGGGAAGGAAGCTCAAATCTTTATTTTAAATAATAAGACAACTGAATATTCATTAATATAGTACGTGGCTTTAAGATGTCAAAAACATATCCTTACTGGACATATGTGTGAAATCTGTTAGGTAAACGTATTAACAAAGAAACATCTTATATTTTTTGAGTTTAGGTGTCTTTTGCATGATATATCATGATATAGTGCACTTTAAATTATGTTAGAATGTTAGCAATGTGGGTTGATCATTTGCCAAAAATATTTCCAAATATTTTCAGTGACTGTGTTATCAAAAGAGATCTTCATTAGGTAAATCAGATTGCCTTATTTCATGAAATTTATTTTGAACTATTTCAAACTAATGTGATCACCATAATTTGCATTACATAACCAAACACTTTTTCATTTATTTATATTAAAATGAAGTTAAATTAAATAAAATCTTTGGATTTACAAGGTGGTGTTCTGTGTAAAAGTAAGGTTTGGCAAATGCTTGAAATAAATTATTTTTTAAAAGTCATTCATTTCTTTAAAAGATGCACGAGGAAAAAAAATGTAATGTCTTAGATACACAGGAAGCTTTATGCCTAATATTTTTTATACTTCTCTATTATCTACATTTTAAACCACTGACAAGCACAGTAAGATGATCTTTTAAATCACTCATTATACATGATATTCTATTATCTTACATCCATTATAACTTGTTAGAAACTTTTAATAATGCATGACTCCAGAAGGCAATTCCCCATAATAGATACAGATACTTAAATATTACTCCATCCATATTTTATTATTTTATGAAGCATACTGGCAACCAAGCTAGTAATTTTGTCAGATATGAAGGGTTACTAAGCAGTTTCAAAATTATCCAAAATATTAAATATGACACCATAAAATAGCAAATCAATTTCATTTTCTTTTTTTAAATTTTATTTTCCCAATAAAGAAAGAGTTACTGAAGCACTCTTATGAAATTGAAAACTCAATACAAAGGTAAGATAATAACTTAGATTTGATAAATATCCAATATATATCATATTATCTCAACTAGGATGCTAAAATTTAAGGATTTTTTTTTTATTTGAAACATTCATTTTGGGCAGAATTTCTTTTTTTATCTTCTCTGATCAGCATAAAGACCAATGTCAAATTAGAGCATATACTACATAAACAAAACTTCAACTATTTAAATTTGTTTTCAGTTGGAGAAGAGAAAAAACTTTGACTTTATTTTAGTCTGCTGATATAAAATCATTCCATTTTGGAAGTATTTGTAGAACCCTTTCCCCAAAAGAAGTAGTATAAGCAGTATAGAGGGGGCACCGGGGTGGCTCAGTTGTTAAATGTCTGCCTTCTGCTTAGGTCATAGCCCCAGGTCCCTGGAATCCAGCCCTGCATGGGTGGGCGGTCCCTGCTGAGCAGGGAGCTTGCTTCTCCCACCCCTTGTGCCCCTCCACCCCACTCGTGCTCTCTCTCTCACATAAGTAAAATCTTTAAAAAGATTAACTGTATAAAGAAAAATATGTTCCAGGGTATGACTAAACACCCTTTGTAAGAAATATTAAAATTCACATTGCTAGTTCTGAATAATGTAAAATTAGTTTTAGTATTACTATTTAGTTTTAGTATAGCTAAGTGAAGAGTTTACTTGCTACTTATAAAATAGTGATTTTACATTATATATTTAATAAAGAAGGGTTACATGGAGTGGAAAAAGTTGCCTGTAATAATTGGTAATGTTTATGAAACTGACAAAAGAGTAAATAGAGAAATCAATATTACCGAGGTATTGTTAATACCTTTTCCAGAAAAACTAACAAAGTGAGTTGACTCTAGATTAAGAATTTCTGTGGTTCTATAGAAGATGCTGCATCCTCCTTGATAACCCATTCTTACATTTAATTTTCTAGTCAATAAATTTACTGCGTATTTTAGATATGCTTTGGTACCTTTTTAGTCCTGGATATAATTCATAAACTAACTCAACCCTCCATAGAGTTACCATTTACATCTTCAGATCAAATAAACACCAAGGCAGTTTCTAACAACTTTAATTTATGGAAATCAGTATTTTATATTTCAGGCTCAAACTTGAAATTATTTTTATCAGTTAGAATTTTTGTCTTAATGGTAAGTTAATGGTTTATGCACACATCTTGAAAAACCTGCCTTCTGAAAGAACATTGTATATACATACATGGACAAAGTACCTTTGTGTTCATTATGGTGGCAGCAGCATTCTCTAATGCTAGAGTCACAAAGGGGATTTCTAGAAAGGGTATAATAGGCATTACATGATGTTATTCTAACAAATTATTTTAAAGTATAATTTTGCTAGGGAAGCCATTTTTGTAGCTCTTTTATAGACTTTCTCCAAATGATTTTAATCCATTTTAAAGTATTGCTACTCCCTCCAGCACACTGTCTGGCCTGAATCTTTCAAACATTTTTTTTTTCTTTTAAATATTAAGTTTTCATAGGTTATGTTATACAGACTTCTGATTACCTTGACCACATGGCATTCCGGATGAAAAAACTGAAGTTTTGTTCAATGGAAACATAAAGAAGTTTCACACAAATCAAAATACATTCTTAAGTGAAAGTAGAGATAGTACAATCCATTTTGATACCACTTTGTCTGGTTATAATGATACTTGAGTTATACAAATTGTATATTTGATGTAAAACAGATGCATGATGTTGATCCAGGGATTGTAATTTAATATGTAACATAACTAAATATGACACCTGGTGAGGCAATTTATCATAAGGTTTTACTCTATGTTTACATGAAATTCAAATTATTATAATCTAATGTCCATCTCTGGTACAGAATGTAATCATTGATCTTAGGTGGTGATTAGTTTAGTCCAGAGACTTTAATTTGATTCTATACATGCAACTGAATATTTCTGTCATGTTCACTTTTCCAAGAATTAGATTAAAATATTTTAAGAATTTCTCCCGTGAAAAATGAGGTACACAGCTTCACAGAACAATGAAACAGTCAATATAACATTCTTCATATGTTTATCTGGCTTTCTTTGTATTTTAACTTAATTAAATAATTAAATTGTCAAGAAAACTATTAGGAGAAAAAGTATGCAATTCATTTAAATATTTACATCTCAAGCCAGTACCAACTTTGCCTAGTCTTAGAAAGATATATTGTGGAAGACTTGGTTCAATGTAGGTTTTCAGAGCTGTTTCACTTTTTTATTAGAAAAAGAGAACTAATCCAACTTATAAATATTAATAAAGTCATACACTAAAAGTGGAACTAAAAAAAGTCAGGGTGTTTTCTGCAATTCTTTAAAGAAGATAGTCTAAATATATGAGAATAGAATTCTTGGCTTTCTTTCCTCTCTTTGCCCTACCCTGAGATTAAATTTGCAGATTTTCCACATCTAAGCATTACTAGAAAAATGTGTGTAATGTTCAATAAAATTGTACTACATTAGTGACTGTGAACAGCATTCAATAAATGGTTTTAATATTAAGCATGTTTAGCAAATATGCATAAAATTATATTAAAACTGAATTATTCACAGAGGACTAGTTTTCTAAATTTGAATAAGATACATTAAGACACCAATTTTGGCACATACCTTCACTTTCCCTTTCCCACAATTGACTAATTCAGCAGCAAGTAGTGAGATTGTATGCATTGCTTTATGAATTCAGGGAGAGTAAACAATAAAAAAAATCCATTAAGAATATAAATTGGAAAACATAAATATATATGCACACATCTATCATATATATGCATATGTTAGACAGATGTATATAAATATATCACTACATGTATTAGTGGTAGCCTTGTGTAGTGTCATGATATAAATACCCTCTTAATTAGCAATGGGATATTATCTACTGAAAGTTGTTAAAAGAGAAACTCAAGCTATTTTTCAATATTATTAAACTTATTTACCCTATAGGTTATTGAAATAATAAAAAATCAGTAAGAACTGAAAGTAATTGTTACATATCCAGTATGATGTTAAGCTATGCTTGGAACGTATGGTTTCTTATTTATTTACTTTGAATTTATCCACCAAATTTAATAAAAGTGTTTGCAAGAGTATCTGTATGCAAAAAATATGTTTGCATAATCTTCACTGGGTTATGAGTAAATAATATAAATAAAATGCTGTGCTGTAGCATGGACAGATATATGTGGGCTTCAAAGGAATTATTAACTGAGTGTGTTCCAGTTCTCTCTAATCACATTGCACCTCATGCCAAAAGGTTGATTTTTATTTAATTATGCTTAGCTGATAATCTACCAACCAATATTTAGAAAAGTAGTTTAAAAGTCCTCTCAAAGATATACTATATTGAAGAGAATTTTTTTATATTACAATTTTCTTATTAAAAGGTTTCCAGTAGATTTTTTCTTTTTTTTTTTTCAGAAATAGTTACATTTCTGAAAAGTGCATTTACTTTTGTCTTAAGGTCATGGTGAACTCAAAACTAAGCATGTTTAGTCTTTTCTATTGACTTCTAGGAAAGAATGTTAAATTTTTATCAAAAGTGTTCTCTGATTTCCTCAAATGATTAAATAATCTAATTATTTTCTTTGTCTTAGAAGTTTTTAAGGTGTCATATTAGGATTTAAAAATTAGATCAGGTAATATATATCACAACAGGAAGGAAAAAAAGAAATAAAGGTAGTTAGTGCTATTAAAATGAAGTTGAATATGTAGTTATGATGGCAAACAATTCTCCAGAGATGGTATTAGCTTTCTAGAGCAGCCAATCCTCAAAGTTACACAACTCACTATAGGCACAATTTAAATCCAGATGATTTCTTAGTCATAGTGTTACCACTCTTGGTCCATAATCAACTAAACATATGTTCTAAAATATTTAAAAAGAAAATAGTCTATACTGCAATCATCATTGTCTTTATCAAAAATACAGCAACGGTGGTGCCTGGGTGGCTCAGTCAGTTAAGCGTCTGACTTTAGCTCAGGTCATGATCTCAGGGTCCTGGGATTGAGCCCCACGCTGGGCTCCCTGCTCATCCCTCACCCTTTGCCCCTTCCGCCACTCATCCCCCCCTCAAAGAAATAAGTAAAATCTTTTTTAAAAAAAGAAACTATAGCAACAGAATTCTTAGGACAAATTTTTTAGAGGGTTTCTCAACATGGGTTGATGATATCTAATGAAAGCATGATTCAATCAAAGGACATTTACTATAAGAACAATATGATACACCAACCCAAAGGGCTGGTAAAACCTAGAGGTAAATTTCATGGAAATCAGAAGAACACATGAATTTTTACATCCTTCAGGCAATCCTCCACAAATATTGTTTCTTTGAACTAAGCTTTTGATAAACATTGAATGGTTGTAAGCTTGGAATTATCCCCCCTGGCTAATGCCTGGATTGCAGCTCTTCTCTACTGTTTGTGGGTTGAAATCTGTCTCATGTGCCTGACCAGATATCCTTATTCTGAAAAGGTAAGCACCTTTTATGAAAGCTGAGGAGGCTAGCAAGGGATTAGGATAAAAGAACGTGTATACTATTGCAACACAATCTCCATTCTGAATTGAGTTAGGGAGTTTCTGATAAATGTAGGACTTTATTTTTATTTTTTTCAAGATTTATTTATTCATTTGAGTGAGAGAGAAAGAGAGCATGAGCTGGGGCATGAGGAGAGAGAATCTCCAGCAGACTCCCCCCTGAGCAAGGAGCCCGATGTGGTGTTTGATCTCATGACCCTGAGACCATGACCTGAGCCAAAATCAGGATCCCATGCTTTTAGCCAACTGAGCCACCCTGTGCCCCTATAGGATTTTATTTATTTTTTAATGTTAATCCTTACCCATGGACACACTGATTAAGCTATTAAGGTTCCATATTGCTTCACCATATGCAATATGAACTTAATTATTTTTATATAACTTTATTTTAGGCAGTAGTAATAAAAGTCCCAATTCTCTAGAAAGTCAAATCTCAATAAAATATTAACATAGCTAGTTTGGAAGGGAAATATGATAATGGATAAATAGGTGTAGAAATATCAGTCATGAAAAGGAGAATCAGGAAAGAACTGCAGTGGGAAATGGATGATGTTATGTCTTAGTGGTAAAAAGTATGGTTTTGGGGTCCACACTGCCTATGTTCAAATACAAATTTATGTGATAGTCATGGGAAATTTACTAAATCTTATTAAGCCTCAGTTCCTTCATCCAAATATCGAAATGATAATTAACTTCAGGCTTAGATAAGATAGTATCTGAAAAGTATCTAACATGATCTCTGAAAGGGATATGTATGAAGTTTTTGAGTTTAGGAGTCAGTTTAGGTACTAAAAATGGGCTTAAAAAGACATACAATTATAAAGCATCTAAGGTTAGCATTCATTCTAAATCAAGTTAAAATAATGATCACTAAATAAATCAATGGATATCCTGGAGCAGGTGGGGGTGGACAAATACTGGTAGAAAGGTAGCTCCCTTGGGGCACCTGAGTGACTCAGTTGGTTAATCATCAGGCTCTTGATTTTGGCTCAGGTTATGATCTCAGGGTAGTGAGATCCAGCCCTACATCAGTCTCCCCACTCAGTGGGGAGTCGGCTGGAGACTCTCTCTTTCTCTCCCTTTGCGCCTCCCCCTGCTCTCTCTCTCTCTCAAATAAATAAATCTTAAAAGAAAAAGAAGGAGGGGCGCCTGGGTGGCACAGCGGTTAAGCGTCTGCCTTCGGCTCAGGGCGTGATCCCAGCATTATGGGTTCGAGCCCCACATCAGGCTCCTCTGCTATGAGCCTGCTTCTTCCTCTCCCACTCCCCCTGCTTGTGTTCCCTCTCTCGCTGGCTGTCTCTATCTCTGTCAAATAAATAAATAAAATCTTTTAAAAAAAGAAAAAGGAAAAGAAGGAAAGAAAAAAAGAAAGTTGGCCCCCTAAAGAAAAACCTTCCTGATTCTAACATTTTGAAGGCCTTTCAACTCACCTTATAGGAAAAGCCTCTTTAATCACTCTAAATTAGAAGAAGCCCGTCGGGTAATCAATATGCTCTAGGCATATACAGGTTTCAGTCATCTTTCTCATTCTGTTAAATGATTACTGAAGAAAGATTATTCACTTATACAACAAAGAAATCAAACCAAACTTCATCAAATATAAGAATGTGCCACTGAAGATTGATATGTGCTTGAAGAAAACTCTGGGATAAAAAATAAACTTAAAAAGTTGAAATAAATAACAAAATGAATCCCAGGGGACAAAAATATAGGATAATTTAGAAACTCAAGAGCAGATTGCTAGCTATCAAATTGACAGGAACTAACAGAATAAGAAAAAGCTCTTGAGATTTAAAAGAAATGTTTAGAAATAACAAAAATTCAGTTGTGTTAAAGATTAAATTTGACAATATTTCACAGAGCACAGAACAAAAACACAGACTTGGAAAGTATGAGATAAGATGAAAAATATAGAAACTATTCAGGATGTGTAAGAACCAATTGATATGAGTGCAATAAATAAATGCAGGAGGAAAATTATCAAGGCAGGAATAAAAAATCCAAAGATGAATTTCCTGCATCTTATGGATAAAAGAATTCACTGAAAATAAAGAAAGATAAAAGAAAAAGGAAATTGAATTACTGTTGAAAAATGTGGGTGGGAGCGAGTGATTAACAATACAAAATGAAAAGACAAGTGATAAACAGGCCTCCAATCTCTAGATAATTGATGTAAAAAAAAAGCCTCGCATTCAAAGTTCTGAGGGAAAATATTTTTATATCTCTACAGGTCAAATTATTCAACTAAATGTAAGGCAAAATAAATACATTTAAACACATGTTAAAACACAAGTTAACATATATATGGATCTTTCTGCATTACAAAATTAAAACACAAGTTTATATTTAACATATGTAACATATATAGTTAACATTTATAACATCTATAACATTCCGGCCTGAATCTGGATAGATCATTACCGTACGCACTGGCCCTGGTGGTACAGGGTCTTTACCATGGAAGATCCAACCTCTCTCCAGTCGTTGCGTTCTTCGAAGGCGAACTGGCTCAGGTCCACAAGTCCGCTCGAGCAGCTCTTCCTCAGCCGATCACTCGTTCACGTGTTCACCTAGCAGTTTGCCATAGCGATGTTGGGTGGCCATCCATACCGCCCATGATGTCCCAGGAAGCACTTACACAGCACCCTGCTGGTTAAGCCTCTCTGCCTCCAATTTTAACACCGTCGTTCACCCCTGTAACTCCTCCCATCTTGCTTCTTACGATTAAACTTTGATGCTTGGGCCTCTGTTATCTCACGATTCTCTGTCTCTCGTTAGCAGCAAGCCTCTGTAGTAACATTATCCTCCATCCCCGGAATCGTCCGCGTAGAGAGCAGTCCCCCCTGCGTGTCCCGGCGGCGCTCCGCCCTCTCGAGGCCATGTCTCATCCCTCCAGTCTCTAGGGAAGGCATTGACTCGGAGGTCCTCCAGCAGACGCAGACATCTGGTCAGTTTCCCGCTCTACTAACCCGGCATGCCCGCGTCCCTGAGCATTTCAATCTGTCCTACGTCCCCCTGCCCTGGCAATTCTGGCATTTCTACTTCCTCTAGCGTGCGGCACTGCTTTCTTCAAGCTTCCAAGAGCTATTTTTACAGTGTGTTAGCGTTGACTCCACAGGTGTTTGCCAAGGAATCAATCCTATGTCATAGGAAACTTCTGTCATACTGGCAAAATTTCACTTAGCACCCTTATGTTTGGCCCAGTTGACTCAGTGGCTTCGGAGCCATTGCCACCTATTTTCCCAGCTTCCTGCTGTTACGTGTTGAGTAGGTTCTGAACCTCCTCCAGGACGTGGTTACTTTTCTCTTTCGCTAGATGTAGACTTAGATTATGTCATGTGACCTGGCCTGAGTAGCTAAGTGAGTTTACTATAATTATTGGTTTGGTGACCAGGAACAGAAGTGTCTCTTACCTTGTCTTTTGCACGTCGTCTTGCAGAGCAGAAAGCTTGGCCTCATGTGTAAGCTAAGGTGGAGTGCAAATCTTCAGAGAGGGGAGCAGGCTCCCTCCAGAGACACCACATGAATTCTGAGGATTCCATATTTTTATGTTCACAAGCCCAATTGCCCACAATACCCAAGCTCAGAGTCTCAGTCTTTCCTAATTAGACCTCAGGGTTGGGTGTAGGGAACTTGCCAAGATAGAGAACTCAAACTTTTTTTGATCTCTATAAATTACATACACCCTGGGCTTGAACATCAGCTTTATTTACATTCCCAAGCTACAGGAAATGATAATCTCTTTTTGCTACCAAGAAAACCTTCTCAGTTTTACTCTTAGCCTTTACCTGGTGATTAATCAACCCTCATCTTTTATGGTCTTTCTTTAGTGGAACCATTTTTTTTTTTCTGGTAAATACCATCAAATCCCATAATTTTTACAATTAGAGTTTTTTGCTCTAAGTCCTTTTCTCATATGATATTCCTTATACCCACAAGTGTATTCCTTCCTGCTAGTATTCCATTCTGGTTCACTGTAAATGAAAATTTCAAGAATTGGATAACTGCCACAAGCCAAGGGTTATCATTTCTCCACTTACTGCCAGGACTTTGTCCTTACTACTAATCAACAGATGATCTAGCTCCAATTCCCATCGTATCATTGCTTCGACAGTCCATTTTGGGTTTTGATTCTCTTTTGATTTTGCTTCTTAGGAAACAAACACAGAGACATTCTTCTATAAGTTTTGGGGAGGCATGTTGTCAGGGTCAAGATATGTGAGTGAATGAATGCAACAGGATCCGGCAGAGAAAGAAATCGAACAGTGTGACAGAGTTCAAATGAAGGCCTCAGCCAATCCCACAGGCATTTCAGCAAGGCCTTTCAAAGATACTCAGAATGAGACAAGAGGACCGATCTTTATACCTTTCCATCAAATAGGCATTATCTGTGAGCTGCCTTCAGGCAGGGCACATAACTTTGGGTGAGGTGACTTTTCAACAGAAGGTAATTACAGGAGAGAGATTCCGTTGAGAGCTCTTAGCCAACCCAGCATCTGAAGGCTTTCGTCTTACAAGGAGGTCTGGGTGGCACAACATCACATGGACTAGACTGGTATGTGTATACGTATACATTACTAATGTACATAAATGCCTAGCAACATAAAGGCCTTAATGATGCAAGTGTATACTTCTAGGGAGAAAATCAGAAATTGTGGCAATCAGAGATTACAGATAGGTTTGCCATATCTGTTTAGGCAAATTTTTTCATAGTGAGAATGTATTGGTATACCTGTCTATTATTTTAAAAATATCATTTTATTTGCAACCGGTACAGATTTCAAAGGAAATGTTCTCTGAATGAAGTGAGATATGGCTATGACTCAATAAAATAAGTGAATAAAAACCTAAAAGATCTTACAGATATTGTTAAAATAATCTTCCCCCAATCAAATAAATCATGCAATAACAAATAAAGAAAAAACAAAACCATAACAGCACCAGTTTTTGTAAAAAAAAAAAGTTGTCATGCAGTAAGGTATAAATGCTTTTTAACAACTGATAATATTTAGAAAAAAATACCTTCCTTTAAGAGATTTCCTCTTTAATTAACACAGGAAATTTTTCATTGGATTTATAGAGGAATATATGTATGATCTTTGCATCTTCATTTTCTTTGCCATAAATTGTATTCAACTAGCATACATGTTAGACGTTGGCTTTTAATTAGACATTCACAGTTCTGTAAAGGCAAGTCAGAAGACTTACATGAGGTTAATAAGAAGTGTTATATTTTTATAATACTACTTCATTATTGCTGTTGCTATTCATTTTTATAACACCTAGTCCATTGTTAATATTATTATTGCTATTTTATTATAATTTGTTACATTAGTTTTATATATATGTGTGTATATATATATATATATATTTATATATATATGTATATTTTTTTTTGCCCTGGGAAAGTAAACATAATGCTAATAAATTGTTAAGGAAAACAAAGTTGATTTGATTTCAACTTTTATTGTGTGGAGACAAAATGTATTCTAGAAAATCAGCCGGAGTAAGAAACAGTTTTAAGTATGTTATTTATACTCATCTTACATGGTATGTACGTAACAAAGATTACACGGGTTGATGGATCAAAACATACTTAATCATGTTATTTAAAATGATAAGAAATCACAAGAAGATCCCTTCCCCACCAAAAAAAAATTTAACATTGAGTATGGATAATCTGGTTGAAGGTAGAAAAAGTTGGGTGAATGACCCTCGATTCTTAGAGAAAGTCCTTTTATCTGATATTATCTATGCTGTTTATATATTACTTCTAGTAAAACAAAACATTGGCAAAGCAGAGAGTTATCTTACAAATAACTCATTTTATCCCTGTGGTGGTGGTGAAATTCAGCTGCTCTCATCCCGTATCTCTAAGTCTTTTGCAAGCATTGCAACATTTTAGGGCATTCACCAAATAGGATCATTTCATTCCTGGCTTCATTAAAAATCTCCATTCATCCTTGGTTTCCTGTGCTTTTATGGTTTTAGTTCTTTTTTTTTAAGTTATCTCTCCATGTTTTATGAATATCTGCAACTACTAATACTTTCTGGATCGGGGCAGTATAAACCAAATATTTTAAATTTGTTTACCTGAATTACTGCTTTGATATCACAGTGTGGTTTGCAGCATTGCCACTCTGTCCGTGCAATATGATGGGTAATCCTCTCTCTCTACGTTAAAAATCCTTCAAGCAGGTAGGAAGGTCACAATTTCTTGAATAAATTGGAAAACATACTCATTCCTAATATTCTACATGCAGTAGAAATGCTTATTATTATTTATGATTCCACATTTACATAATATATTGAGTATTTTTTAATTGACAGTTTTCTTTGAGAAAGGATTTAAGTTTTGCTTATAATTGAAAGCATGCCTTAAAACTTAGCATTTTATGAATTAAGAGTGTCACTAATTAGTACTTTTCCTTTAAACCACCACAATCATCTCTGAGACTCAGTTCTTTGTCGAAGGAAGAAAAGGAATTAAGCTTTCGAATGCCTGTTCTGGAACACTCGGTACTTCTGATTTTTACAACATTCAAGCCATCCTGGGAGGCAGAGTGAGGGGTGTCACAGAAGAGCATCTGGTAGTAAGGAATTACTGGAAAGAGTATAATGACATAATTTCAATAGGTTGCCTGAGATTATATTTGTTCTGAAAATATTTTGATTATAAATTTATAGATTTTTAAGCCTTTTCTTTTCTACGGAAACATACATAGTCTTTGCATCTCTTACGTGAGTTCACTAGCATTTTTATACAAAGGCTTGGATTAATGTGCTAATCCACTAAGGTAAGTAGCCAATCTAAATCCACTTCAGGGCACAGACGTCTTATAAAGCCAGTATTGTTTCTTTAATACTGTTTTGCTAATCACATAAATCTACCTGTCTAAAGAAGTGCTATTGGAACATTTCAGACACTGGTTTCACTAAACTTGATTCTCCTCTAATTGTGCTTTAATGATAGTTTTCCATTTTGTGGATAACTGTGTTTAAATATTCAGAGAACAGATTATTAAAATTTTTGCTGAATGACTCATACAGGAACACTAATTAGAACAAGAAAAACAGAGTTGCAATTTTCCAAAATAGTAACTGTGCCAGGTGAACTCAAGAAATGCTTCTGTTAACTAAAACTTTTATATAGAAATTGGCAAATAATACATGTAATAATGATTAATGGTTTCTTCTGGATATTTAAAGTGGATTGCTTACTACAAGTCAGAACTGCTCGTTCTTATTCTAAGTGCTGTCACTCACAATTTTACTGATTGACCTTTAGCTGGTATTCTGACTTATTTTTGTCCTAATTCTTTTCTCAAAGTATAATCTGGGGATTATAATTAAAAATAAACAAATAGGGGCTCCTGGGTGGCACAGCGGTTAAGCGTCTGCCTTTGGCTCAAGGTGTGATCCCGGCGTTATGGAATCGAGCCCCACATCAGGCTCCTCTGCTATGAGCCTGCTTCTTCCTCTCCCACTCCCCCTTCTTGTGTTCCCTCTCTCACTGGCTGTCTCTATCTCTGTCAAATAAATAAAATCTTTAAAAAAAAATAAAATAAACAAATAAATACACTCGGTAAAGTGACAAAGTGAAAAATATTTTCTGGCTAAGAGGTTCTGACTTAAATTTTGTTTGTTTTTCATATGTAATATTAATTAGACCCAACAGCACCAACCACTATAAATACAATGTCACACCATCAAGGTACTTACACGAAACAGGAAATAACCTTCGGTTATTCTTTCTTTAGACATTTCCCTCTTCTAAGAGAATAACTAATTAAATTACATCATGAGTTCTAAAATTCCAAATTAAAGTCTGAATTTTTAATCATATAAGCATAAAGGCCTTTGTAACAGGGAAAATATATTTTTCACAACACCTGCAACAGAAAATAGTCACTAATACACTTCTCCGGCTATTTCAAATTAAATATCTTAAAATTAATATCTGAAATAGCTACAGCCTCTTATAAAAGGTTTATTTTCATGTTCTCTTTCCCACCACCAAGTGCCAATATTTTTTTCTGTTATGACATCATGTGTCATAACAGACAACATTTCAGTTCAAATTACCGAATATTCCTAATGAGCCCATCAGGTTTCTGTTACCAGTTAAGCGGCCCTCTTGCCCCCTTGTCTTCTCCATTCGCTCAGTTCCTTTTTTTTTTTTTTTTGGTGCCTTTTCCAATGGACAGTGCCGTCAGGCTCGGTAACTGTCTGTGCTCCTGACATTTCCAGGCAAACACTTCAAAGATCATTTCTCCCAACACAAACATCTTTAGAGAGATGGGAGGCTTACTTAAGATCACACTGCCCCTTGTTCAATCTTTGCTAATGCTGCAGCATTTGGAAGTCTTCCGGAAAATAAATTGTCTGATGTTTTTCTATAGTATGCAGAAAGTACCGTACCTGAAAGATTGTACTAGTCAACTCAGCACATAAAATTCCTTTTCTGGCACCAAACTAAGCTCCAAGGAAATAAAATGATCTGCCCTCTTTACAGTCCTTGCACATAGAGATGCTCATTAACTATTTGGAGCTGGAGAAACTTTTATTCCCTATCCATATCGCAGTAGCAATGCCCCTGCCATTGACTATTTGGTTCATCTAATTTTTCACTAGAACTCTCAGGGCCATTAAAAATACCACCAGCCAAGTTATAATTTATCTGTAGATTTACAATAAATTCAGCATCCTGACTTCATTTGTTAGCTGATGCTGAACTAGACTGGAATGAACTGATTCTGTTGTAGTATCTTGTAGCAGTTAAATTTGTGGTAGATTTTGAAGTGTTGAAAGATCTAATTTTTCATTTACATAATTATTTGCTCTAGTTAGAGAATTGTTCAAAATCAGATATTACACAAATAAATGTAAGGAAACAAAAAACATTAAGTAAATCAGCAGCTCTGTGGTTGAAGGTTACCTACTACATTTATAGTCGATCCTAAACTTTTATTAAATTTGCACAGAATCAAACAACAATTTTCAGAGTTTGAACTTACTAACAGCTTAGATTGTCACATATCATTTATTTTAAGCGAGGAAAAACAAGGACCAGTGGAAAGAAAGCTGCATCTGACTCACAGAAATGATTCAGAGATAGAAAAAATCACAGAAACAAAATGCCTTTTTTTATGTCAAAACAGATTGCTCTCTTCTGGCTTCTGGCTTTGTTCTCTTTCCTGTTTGTTAGTTCCCCACTCCCTGTCCCTTTCTTTTTCACTTAAGATTACACTGTAACACTCCAGGTCTGGGGTTTTGCAGGATACACAACTTACCCAAACCAGTAGCCAGAGGATTTCCTCATCCTCATGAGAGAGTGAAGTATAAAAAACTCACCCTAACCTTTATCAAATGTAATTCCTTAACATGGATATATCCATTCATTGCCTTAGCATGGACATACCCACTTAGTGCCTTAACGTGGGCATAACCACTTGACGCTGTAGCAGAGACGTACACACTCAACCTCTTAGTAAAGATTTGTAAACTTCATTCCTTAGGGTGGTCATACCACTCAATGCCTTAGTGTGGACCTGACCACTAAATTCCTTAGCATGGACACACACAGTGCTGTGACCTAGACATACACACTCAATGTTTTTGTATGGATGTACAAACCCCATTCCTTAGTGTGGTCATACACACTCAGTTCTTTGGCATGGACGTAATCCAATCAGTCCCTCAGCATGGATGTGCAAACTCCTTTCCTACCGTGTGTATACCCACTCGGTGCCTTAGAACACACACACCATTTCAAGGAGAATATGTACACATTTCTAGGAATGTTATTTGAGAAGTGACAGAACATCTTCAGTCTCACCAAATATCTCCCCTTCTTCTATGAATACCAATGTTGCCTGAAATTTCCAAAATTCATTTATTCAAGGTAATTTTTTCTTACAGGTTTAAATAAAAATAAAGAGCAGTTGTATCACAGTCTTCTTGGTTAAGATTATCATCTTCTATTGGGATTAGTTCAGAATTTTTTCAAACTTCCACTTAACTAAAATCAGAGTAATTTAACAATAAAAATCTGGAGAGTTTGGTCTGTAGGACAACAAAATTGTTCAGGTGAGGTTGCCTGGATGGGAAGAAGAAGGGGAAAAAAATGAACAACTTGTAGGAGTTGAATAAGTGGGGGATAGGTGAGAGAAGAGAAAAATACAGCACCAGAAAAGCTGTCAACTTTGTTATTTTGCCAAGTCAACCCCAACATATTCCTACACAATTCTAGTCAAAAGCATTTCTTGATATGTTCATGTAACTAACTTAGTGGCACCCTTTTTATGTGCTGCCATATGCATCTCTAAATTAATTTTTTTTTAATTTTATTAGGGAAAAACTGAAATATATACGAAGTAGAATAATACAATACGACGACACACGCGTCTGTCGCCTAGCTCCAACAGTTGTCAGTTCTTGGCCCATCTTGTTTCATCTGTACCAAGAACTACCTCTCACACTCATTTCCCCTATCCCAGATTATTTTGAATAAAATAACAGACATCAGGTTATTTAATCTAAAATTATTTTAATCTATATCATCAAAATACTAGAAATCATATAAATGTTTATCTTTGCTAGAATACCATTATGACACTTAAAAATAATTACCAGAATTTTTGTTGCTTTATGTTTTTAGTTTCTTTATTCAGACTTAGAGTCAAATATAAGTCTCTACATTTAGATTAGTCCATTAGTCTTGTAACTGTCTTTTAATATATATATATATATATTATTTCTTTTCCTCTTTATTTTTTTCTTTCTTGCAGTATGTTTTGGGGAAAAAAATGTTTATCCTGTAGTATCTACTGGAGTCTGGATTTTGCTGATTTTCTCCTTACTGCATTTTAAACATGTTTTTCTGTCCCTTGCATTTTCTGAAGTTACTAGTTAAATAAAAAGTAGAAGGTGGCAAACTATAGCCTGTGACCAAATTCAGCCTGCCGCTTATATTTTGGCAAATAAAGATTTATTGGAGCAGAGCCACAACCATTCACTTATGTATTGCCTATGGTTGTGTTCACCTGAAAAGTCAAGAGTTGAGTAGTCGTGATAGAAACCGCATGGCCCACAAAACCCAAAATTTACTTGCAAGCTTTTTACGGAAAACATTTGCTATTTCCTAATTTTGAGGATTGAGGGTTTTTGTTGTTGTTTTATTTGTTTTGAATACTTTATATTTGGAGCTGTGTACTTCCTAGGAAGTAAATAATGTCCACTTCTCTCCCTTTTTGTGATTTTAAAAAACCCTGATGATCATGACCTGGCTTTAAGTTATCCAGGGCTGGAAACATTTAAGGATATACAAGCTAATGCTTTTTTTTTCTTTTTAAGATTTATCTATTAATTTTAGAGAGAGGGAGAGAAAGAGAGCACAAGCAGGAAAGGCAGAAGAGGGAGTGAGAATCTCAAGGAGACTGCATGCCAAGCACAGAGCCCAATGCAGGGCTGGGTCCTGAGATCAGGACCTGAGCTGAAACCAAGTCTGATGCTTAACCAACTGCGCCACTCAGATGCCCCCAAGCTGATTCTTTTTAATACCATGACCTAAAACTGTTCCCTTGAGATCTGATTTTTATAAAGAGCCCTGAAAATATTGTACTAAAATAACTCATTGCTTTATTTTATAAGGAGAGGATTCACAAAACTTTTTGAAAAAAATTTTATCAAAGACTATCACATTGAATTGTTAGTAAATCCTAGCTTAAGAAATGAAGTTCTCAATGTTACTTGACATCTATTTCCTAATATGTGAAATAGAAATATCAGAACCTAGGTGATAGAAGCATGGTGACTATTAAAAATTATATTCATAATTATTTTGTTATATTAATATTGTTATATTAAATTTATATTTAAAATTACATATAAATATATGATACATAATAGACATTCATTAAATGTTAGCTCATTTGTAGTACCATAATCCATGAAAATACACTTTTTTCATATTTCAACGTCTCTGAAATTGGACTTCATTGTATAATCGATGGATCTTAGATTTGATGAAATAAGACAGTAGCAGTGTTACTATAACTATTTCTTGTGTAAGTGTATTAACTCTGGGTCATTGATGTTGCTACTGGGAAATCAAATAACTACCATTTGGGATAGAATTTTCTCAAATGACCAAATTCTGTTAAGAATTTCTATTGGTCAGTGAACTTTCTAAAATTTGATGGAAGCTCTGTATTGTGGTATTTCACCTGAAATACAATTCCATGTATCTGGTTCATATTAGCAAAGGAGAATTTTCAGAAATATTTGAAATTCTAATATCATCAGGCATCTAAGAGACAAAAGAAAATTAGAGTTTAAAGAGTGAATTTCTACTTTCCCATTTTATATTTTGATTTTTTATTATTTTGCATATTGTAAATTTTTATGAAATGTTATGTGGAGGAAAAACTGGAATTCTAGTACTTCATCTAAATCATTATTAGCATAAAACATTTTATCACCATCTATGCATACTCTAAAATGAACATCAGAAACTCTTAAGCTTTCCTGAGGATTCTCTGTTAGTCTAATTCGATTATATTATTTTTTATTTCCCACTTCTTTGTAGTCTAATATAAAGAATTATAGCATTTAGCATCTCACACATTTTTATTATAAATGTTATTTACATTTAAAATTAAAAAAAAAGAAAAAATTCTTCATAGTGCTGTTAGCGAAACTAAATTCTATTACCTTGTTACATTTTCTTCCAACTTTTCTTATGTAGAAATATTCTTAAGAAATATATCATTCGATCCAGCATTTAACATGTTCTACGCCATAATATCTTTCTAGTTTCCATGTTATTTTAATTATTAAATGTTAAAGTTAACATTAAAATATTATTCACTTGGACATAAGTCAGCTTATCAGTATTCTATGCTAATACTTTTCCCATGTTTTCTGCTAAAACACCTTGCATTGAAAATAGTTAAGCCCTAAATTTTCTCTTCTTTTGGGCCAACGTTCTTGTCTTCAACTCCAACACCTGGATCATTGTATCTCTTTCCTTTAACAGATTATTAAAATTTTGTGTGTATTGGATCTTTACACGTCTTGCGAAGTTTTATTCTTGTGTGTAAAGAACAATGGAGGTGAAGTAGATTATGTGTGTGTGTGTGTGTTTGTGTCGAAGTATGTATCTTCCCCACCCTCACTCCTGGAGAATACTCTTCTGTAACAGTGATTAAAGTTGATCAGTTTGACACCATCAGGAGTGAACTGCTTAGGGATGTGACTGTAGTTTTGATCCTTTTAGGACATTCTTGAAATTCAAACCCTGCAGGTTTAAGATCTCTCTTTGCTGTCTATATACCTCCATCTTATGCCTCCATGGGCACACAATCCATTTTTCTAATCACCCTGAGACAAAACTGTAAAATACTCCTACTAGTACTAATAACACAAAACATTTATATAAGCTTACTGTTTTCTGAGGACTATATCAAACATTTTACATATATTAACTTATTTAATCCTTACAAAAATTCTATAAGGTTCTGAGATACTATTGTCCCCATGTTACAGATGAGAAAGGTTAACTAATTATGCTGAAAATCATGTAGATATAAGTAGTAGAGGAAAATATTATACATGTTAAATATTTGTTTGAGGTAATAGCAGGGTGAGATTTTTACTGTTGTTTCAATTTTTTAAAAAATAAAACAGAGATTTGGTTTTAAACCCCAAAGCTATCTGGTAACAGGCAGTAACTCTTGGTACCTATATTCCCTAGGCCTGCAAGTCTGCAAGGAAAACGGGTTTTCAACCTGCAGACTCAGTGAGAAAACTAAATTAAAAGAAAACCAAATTAACCTTAGCTGAATCCTGGTGGATTTGTGCCAGTTCACCTCCCTTCTGAGCACATAGGAAAATCGTACTGCTTTACTCCCTAAGTTTAATCATGATCATATGATTTACATTGGCCAACAAAAAGTAAACAAAAATGATGTGTTTCCCTTCCCGTCAAACTACTCATGATCCAGAATAAATTCTCCATTTACTTACTCTTGCCACAGCACCTGGTATGCATTCCTCTGTCAGGCTCACGAATGAAGACGCAAGAAACAGACATGGCTTCTGATCTGCAATGGATGTATTTCATGAGAAAGAGTAAATCTTTAATCTTTAAGATCGCTGTGGTTTGAAGGTTGTCACCATGGACGAACTTAACTTATCCTTATTAGTATAGTTGGAATTACTTTTTGTCAACACACATTGAACTTGAATAAACCTTTATGATTTGGCCCAACACTAAAGGCCCCAAAGAACTTTCTACTATGTCATTTCTTTTAATTATGCTTATTATGAAATGTATAGAAATTTCAGACATTTTTTCAAAAATGAGGAAAAACAGAAATAAGACAATTACCATTATACAAAATCCCCCTAAATCTTTTACTATGTTGATGTGTTTGCTTACTTTTTATCCCAGTAATGCAAATATGAAATTTGAATGTGTGTAAACATGAAAATATTTAAAGATCAGCCATTTTTACAAAATTTCTTTAAAAGCATCTTCCTCTGCTCCATCTTCCATTACTATGCACCAGAAACAGCCACGTTCACATAATTCAGGAATTATTTAGGAGTGGTTTAAGTCCCTAAACAAGATAATGTTGCTAAGCTTTTTTTGTTAAATACATCTATTCTCTACCCTCAGTGAAGAATTAGAATTTAACTTCCTTTTGTTGTTCTGTAACTACAATACACACTCATCACTGTACCCACCATTCCCTCCTTTCATTATCATTCATCATAATTTGGGTGAGGTCAATATTTGTATGTATTTCATGATTACTATTTGCATACTATTCAAATCTGAGTAGTCAGCTTTAATTTTTTGAGCCCTTGCATATCTATAAATATGCTACATTGACAATTGAGTGATAGTTTGATTGATTATGGATCTAGATTTCACTTTTCTTCAGAATTTTTAAGGCATTTCCAATTTTTTTTAGCTTCTATTGTTTTTCACAAAAACCTGAAGCCATACCAACGACTGAGGCTCAGTAGGTAAACTGTTTTGTTTTGTTTTGTTTTTTAATCTGAAATAATTAGGATCTTTTCACTGAATCCCATATTTTAAATTTCAAAATGATGTGCCTTGGCATTGGTCTGATTTTCTTTACTTCTATAGACACTTAATGGATCCTTAAAATAGGAAAATGCCTGTTCTTAATATGTGTGAAAACTTCTCAAAAACTGTATTTAATAATTTTTAAAAATATTATCTTACGTAGTTTCTTCCTCAAACTCCTATTATTTGGATATTTGAATTAATGGAGTATGTCACTTCTTAAACTTTTCTATCCTCTTCTCCATGTGTGTCTTTTGCTGTTTTTCTCTTCTTTCTGTGAGATTTTCTCAACTATATCTTTCAACCGTACTATTGAGCTTTTAATTTCTAATTCCAAATCAGTGTCCTTTTATTCATTTATGAATTCACAAACACACATCTTATATATAGTCATCTTATTTGCTTTAGGAAGGCAACATCTTTCCTTATTTCTCAAGAATTTGTCTTTTTCTTTCTATAATTTTATTCTATTACTCCTTTTTTGTAGCCTTTAAGGTTAAGAATTTTTTAAATTTTTAATTTTTTTCTAGAGCTCAAGATATTGTTTACTAAACATGATCTTTACTCAGAATTAGGAATTACCTAGTGATATATTTTAAATATAAACTGAGGATAAAACTTCTGAAGAAAAATCTCTATTCAATGTTGCAAAGACACAAAAAAAAAAAAAAAAAAAAAAGGAGGGTGGTGGGAGGAGAAGTATGCTTGAAGGAAACAATGAAATCAGAAACTTTAAAAAGAAATACAAAAGGTGACATCATCTTTTGCACTCTTCACAGAACAATTTTTAGAGAGAGAGAGTGTGAGAGGTGGAGGCAGAGGGAAGATGGAGAGGGAGAGAGAGAGAATCCTAGGGTTCGAATTCACAACCCTGAGATCATGACCTGAGCCAAAATCAAGAGTCAGACGCTTAACGGACTGAACTGCCCAGGCACTCCTCTATTTTTAATTTTTTGAAGACCCTTCATTCTGTTTTCCACAGTGGCTGACCAGTTTCCATTCCCACCAACAATGCACCAGGGTTCTTTTTCTCTATATCCTCGAAAACACTCGTTTCTTGTGTTTTTGATTTTAGGCATTCTGACGGGTGTGAGGTGGTATCTCATCGTAATTTTGATTGGCATTTCCCTGATGATTAATGATGTTGAGCATCTTTTCATGCGTCTGTTGGCCATCTGGATGCCTTCTTTGGAGAAACGTCTGTTCATGTCTTCTGCCCATTTTTGATTGAATTTTTTGTATTGAGTTTTATAAGTCCTTTATACATTTTAGATACTAACCCTTTATCAGATATGTCATTTGCAAATAACTTCTCCCATTCACCAGGTTGTCTTTTAGTTTTGTTGATTGTTTCCTTTGCTGTACAGAAGCTTCTTGTTTTGATGTAGTCCCAATAGTTTATTTTTGCTTTTGTTTCCCTTGCCTCAGGAGACATATCTAGAAAAATGTTGCTATGGCTGTCAGAGAAATTACTGCTTGTGCTCTCTTCAAAGATTTTTATGGTTTCAGGTCTCATATTTAGGTCTTTAACCCATTTTGAGTTTATTTTTGTGTATGGTGTAAGAAAGTGGTCCAGCTTCATTCTTTTGCATGTAGCTGTCCAGCTTTCCCAGCACCACTTGTTGAAGACACTGTTGTTTTTCTTTCCCCATTTCATATTCTTGCCTCCTGTGTTGAAGATTAATGGAACTTAAAATTGAGGGTTTATTTCTGGCTCTCTATTCTGTTCTATTGATTTATGTGCCTATTATTGGCATTTTGGAAGAATTTTGAGGTATAAGCTCAGTCATTTCTTAGCTTTCCTCACTGCTAGCCAAAGATGCATTTCAGATAGGTTTTCTTAAGTGGTTTTGCAGCAGATTCCTTTGATTTCCAACATTAATAGTTTACTGATGATGTGTCATTTAACATTCTCCTTCTTCATGTGTGTTTACTATAAAAACAGAAAAACAAGGGAGCCCGGGTTGCTCAGTTGGTTAAACGTCCGGCTCTAGATTTCGGCTTAGGTCATGGTCTCAGGGTCATGAGATCAAGCCTCATGTCAGGCTCTGTGCTCCACAGGGGTCTGCTTGGGGTTCTGTCTACCCCTCTGCCCCTCCTCTCACTCATGCACACGCACGCACTCTCTCTCAAATAAATAAATAAAATCTTTAAAAAACCAAAGATGTTTATAAATAAAATTTGTTTGTTTTTGCTATAACTATAACTGTTACTATATAGTTGGTTTTCAGGATATAGCAAGAGTAGATGTATCCAAGTTTCTTTTTAATAGTTTTTCTGATTTCTTTTTTACACTGTGTTGTAAAAGTTTGTCCAAAACTTTAATTCTTTTAGGAAAACCTAATTTTAATACTGTCCTAGTGCTCCATCATGCCAAAATCACTTAGAATTTGTTTTACCATTTCTACTTATTGAATAAATATGTTGTTTCCCAACTCTCATTATAGGTATTGCAAAGTATAGTAATGTATTTTTAAAAATATGAATCCTTTAACATTTATCCAGTCACAAATTTGTTCATTCATAATTATTCATGTTATCATGAACTTTTCCCTCCTTATACCTAACCTTAATCTTAAAGATAATCAAATCTATTCTAGGAGCTTAAAGATAAATGATAATTTATTTCTAGAAAAATACCAATTGAGGACATCAGCAAAATGGCAGAGTAGGCAGCTCCAAGCTCTTGTCCTTCCACAGAAACATTGAAAAATAAGCAGAAACGACCAGAGCCAACTTTGTCATAATTCTGAAAAGGGTCAAAGGTATACAAGAGCCAAGTGAATGCTGAGTCAAGAAAAAGGCAACTTGATAACAGTAGGAAAGTTTTGTGGTGTTTTTATTTGTCCTTGCTCCACCACCTTCCCAGTGCAGTAGTCTTGTCCAGAGTTGCAGAGGGAGCAAAGAAGAACTTAGCTGCAAATTGTTGTGCATGTCTGTTGTCCGTCTGGGGACTTCCTGAGGGACCTGGTGCTTGTCTCTGTTTTGTCTAACTTGAAGCTTAGGCTGGAAAGGAGGAACTGCTCAAAAATACTGCAAGTAAAACAGATGACTTGTAGTCACCTACTGTAAGAAGAAATTACGATGAAAACAAGATAGACCACTTAATGCCTAAAAGAAAACAAAATTGGTGAAAATTTCCTTGCAAAATTAAGGCATTCAAATGTATCCATGTACATGGGAGAACTTAGACGTTCATATACATGCCTAGGAAAGACCCAAGAAAACTTCCCCTTAGGCTGAGACCTAGGCTCAGTGGAAGCCTAAGAATTAAATGAGTGCTTCAGCACAGAGCTTACCTGCGAACATTGGGAGAGGTGTTTGCTTAATTTTCTCCACAAAGAATACAAAAGACAGCTACTAGATCTAGTAAACAAATATGTCGAAATTCTAGGGTACAAGATCAACACATTGAAATCAGTTGTGTTTTTATATACCAACAATAAACAATCTGAGAAGGAAGAAACAATAGTTTCTAAAATAATAAAATAGCTAGTAATACATTTATTAAAAGAAATGGAAGACTTGTAAATAATTTATGTAATGATATGTAATGATTCTGTATTCATGAATAATTGATATTGTTCTACCTAAAGCTATCTACAGATTCAATCTAATAGAATTAAAATTTCAACATTTTTTTGGTGAAATCGAAAAGCTAATCATCAAATTTACATGGAGCTGCAAGGGGTTCAGAAAACCAAAATAATCAGAACAATGTCAGAATATTCACATTTCCAGATTTCAAAACATTTTTTGGAAGATTTTATTTATTTGGGAGAGAGAGGAAGAAAAAGAGTGCATATGAACAGGGGAGAAGCAGAGGGAGAGGAGAGAGAGAGAATCCCAAGGTGACTCTGCACTAAGTGCAGAGCCCGATCAGGGACTTGATCCGATGACCCATGAGATCAGTATCTGAGCTGAAACCAAGAACTGGAGACTCAACCAACTGAGCCACCCAGGTGCCCCCAGATTTCAAAACTTGATACAAAACTACTGTAATAAAAACAGTGTTTCACTGATGGTAAGAACAGACATATACACCATGGAATATAATTGAGATTCCAGAAATATCCATATTGTACACCTTAAACTTATACAATGTTATATGTAAATTACACCTTAATAAAAAAAAAAAAATAAACCAATGACCTAGAGACAAGAACTAAAACTATAAAACTCTTAGAAGAAAACAGAGGTAAATCCTCATGACATTGGATTTTGCAGCGGATTCTTCAGTATGTTATGAAAAGCAGGAGTAATAAAACAAAAAAATGCAAATAGAACTTCATCAAAATTAAAAAGTTGTGTGTATCTAAGGACCTCATCAAAAAAGTGAAAAGGCACACGACAGAATGGTAGAAAATATTTGCAAGTAATTTCCCTGTTAAGAGTTTAATATCCAGATTATATAAAGAAAACTCCTACAACTCAACAACAAAAGGGCCGGCTATTCAAATGCCACTGAATTGCACACTTCAGATTGGTTGAAATGGAAGATATTATGGTCTACGTATTTTACCACATAAACATCTTTTTTCAAAAATTGTTTAAATTCCTTTAGAGGGATATTATAGAATCAGATTTTAAATTGCTATGAAACGGATGTTTGTGTGGGCTCATATGATATTTTCTACAAGGTACAAAAGAGGGCAAAGAATGGATTTTCATTTAAATTTGTAAATTCAAGGATCAGACTGCTAATGCCATATTAAAATATTGGGACTACCCCTTACTAAGTGGACATAGTTTAGTTACTTATATTGTTGTTTTTTTCAGTTTCTTCATCTGCGAAATGCAGTTTTAAAAATGCCCATACAAGATTGTTTTGAGAATATAATACCAAAACATATGCATAACCTTTAGGAGAGTACATAGCAAGCTCAAAAATGTTAGCAATTTTGATATTTCCTGCATTTACACTAGAGGGTATTCTTAAGCTCTTGACAAAATATTCAGGATAACAAACCTACATTGGCTTTCAAGTAAAGAAATTTCTATTAATATGCCTATACATAAAAAGTTAAAAAATAGGAAATTTAGTTAATTATCTGATGGATTTCAGCCCCCTTATTTAACTGATAATGTAAAATCATATTAGGGCAAAAAAATTATCCCCCCCCAACGAAATTATCTCAAAATCCTCATAAACCTTCAGTCAATTTCACAAGTGTAAATAATTTCACCAGTGTAAATAATTTCAACTATATGAAGAATATGGAGCAAAACTAATAATGTATAAATATAAACATTACAGATTCATAAACCAATGAATTTATAATATACTTTGAGTTGCACCTAGCAAATTTTAATGTTAACACTCTATATTAATGTTAACACTCTATATTTTGAAATACATACCTACTAAAAATTATTACATCTTCAAGACAGCAGAAGTTTGAAAACCAAATATTGGTAGGCTCTTTTTTTTTTACATAGATTCATATAGTTTCTAGCGAGTTACCTCATCTGAACAAATGGCAGATGCAACCTCTGATACCTGAGCAATTTAACAACCTGCTGTGTCACAGATGCACAAATCCTAATACATGCAGAATATAATCTTGCCGAACACAGAGACTCACTGTTAAATGCTTTTTTCCTCTATAAGTTATATTTACATTTCTTTGCAGGTTCTTAAATGGCTGAAGGTTTACCCCCTGGGTATTACGTCAATTTATTTTTCGTCTATGTGTGCTACCAACTTCAGAATTCTTTTTTTTTTTTTGGAAAGTTTATTATTTCAGTCTTTAAAACCATAATATTTTCATAGAAAAGCAGTGTTTTCTGGGTAATGTACAATGTGGGTAATGTATTGGAGTTGTTTTTGCAGTTTCCAAAAAAGAGACAGATTCTGTGTAATTATGACCATAATATTGTAATTCTGATGTATTGCTGATGAAGAGATTTTTTAAAAAATTAGTAGTATATCAGTTTAATATTTATCAATCACTTTTCATACTCACAAATTATAATAACATTCACTCTCAGACATCTTATAAAACTTGCTAAAGAACATATAAAATATACTCCCTAATTTCAGACTATACTACAAACCTATAGTCATCAAAACAGTGTGCTGTTGTCATAAAAAATAGACATATAGATCAATGGAACAGAATAGAGTGCCGAAATAAATCCACACATATACGGTCAACTGGAGCTAAAAATATACAATGGGGAAAAGACAGTCTCTTCAATAAATGGTGTTGGGAAAACTGGACATCTGCATGCAAAAGAATGCATTTGGGCCAATATCTTACACCACATATAAAAATTAACTCAGAATGTATTAAAGACTTGAAAGGAAGACCTGAAACCATAAAATTCTTAGAATAAAAGAAAGGCAGCAAGCCTCCTTGGCATTGGTTGTAGCATTGAATTTTTACATCTGACTCCAAAAGCAAATACAATAAACCCAAAAAAAAAAAAAAAAAAAAAAAAAAAAAAAAAAAAAAAAAAAAAAAAAAAAAAAAGCAATATCAACCTAAAAAATCTTCTGCACAGTAAAGAAAACCATCAACAAAAATGAAAGGCAATTTACTAAATGGAAAAGAAATACTTGCAAATCATATATTGAATAAGGAGTTAATAACCAAAATATATGAAAAAGTCATACAACTCAATAGCAAAAAATGAAACAAATAAACAAACAAAATAAAATAAAATAATGAAATTTAAAAATGAGCAGAGGATCTCATAGACTGTTCCCCAAAAAGACACATAAATGATCAGTAGGCACAAGAAAAGATGCTTGGCATCACTAAATCATCAGAGAAATGCAAATTAAAATCACAATGAAATACCACCTCACACCTGTCCGAATGGCTAAAATTAACAACATAGGAAACAAGTGTTGGGGAAGTTGTGGAGAAAAGGATGCCCTTGTCCACTGTTGGTGGAAATGTGAATTGGTGCAGCCACTATGGAAAACAGTCTGGAGGTTCCTCAAAAAAAATTAAAAATGCACCTATCACATGATCCAGCAATTCTACTACTGAGTATTTATTTAAAGAAAATGAAAGTACTAATCTGAGAAGGTGTGTGCACCCTTATGTTTATTGCAGCATCATTTACAATAGCCGAGATAGGAAGACAACCTCAGTGTCCATCAATGGAAGAATGAATGAAGAGGATGTGGTATGTATATACAATGGAACACTACTCAGCCATAAAAAAGAATACAATCTTTCCATTTGCAACAACATGGATGGATTTTTAAGGGTATTATTCTATGTGAAATAAGTCAGACAGAGAAAGACAAATACAATATAATTTCACTTGAATGTGGAATTTAAAAAAACAAAACAAATAAACAAACCAAATAAAACCAAACAAAATCAAACTCATAGGTACAGAGAACAGATTGGTGGTTTTCAGAAGGGAAAAGGGGTTGCAGAGCGAGTGAAAAGGGTAGGGGGGTCAACTGTATGATGATGAATGGCCACTAGACTTATTGTGGTGATCACTTTGTAGTGTATGTGAATACCAAATTATTATGTTGTACACCTGAAATTACTGTAATGTTATAAATCAATTTTACCTGAATAATAAAAAAGAACATATGGAAATTCAGCATTATGTAAATAGAATTAGTTCTGGAAAAAAAAAGCCACTGTAAAATAGTTAAAACATTCACCTTAATTCCATAGTAGAATGGTTAAAAAAATATGCTTACAATTTTATCTAGAAGATGCATCTAAAATAATATAAATATTGAAAATTGCTTTATTTACCTTACTTAAAACAGAATTAGGTTATTTTAATGATGCATTAATTCTTTGAATACTTCAAGAATATGTTAAGCTCTTTTGTTTGTGTATCTGTATGAGTTGTAATTTTTGCCAAAACTTAATAGCACATTATACTGTGATTGTTTCAGAGAACAATCACAGAGAAGCCATTTTTGCCAAAATATTTTAGGGTTTCATCAATTTTCCCAAGGACTTCTCTCGGTTCTTTGATATTCAAATCATTCTTTTTTGAAGCACATATTCTATCATCATCCTTTCCAATATTTTTCTTCAATTTTTAACCAGTCTAACTCTGCTACAATCTCATTTGTCAAAGCCTTTCTTTGCTTGTGAGTCAAGTAATTCTAACTTTACTTTATTGGCTTTATGAAATCATGCAGTTTTTGCAAGATTGCAATTTCACTTTGCATTATACTCTATGGCTTTGTCAGATACATACCACATCCTAAAACTAAAAGGAAAAAGACTGAAAAAGATGTTGCTCAGTGTATTGGGAGAAATATTATTGGGAAGCAGAAGGGAATTTGAGGTGGAAACCAGTTTAATCAGTGGTATTAGTAAATAATGTCATGTTATGACAACTTTTGTTCTCTAACAAAATTGTAGATAATGACTACATGGGTACTAAAGAATTCCTATTTACTTGGAAATTTAAGAATTTTCACATCAGAGGGGCGCCTGGGTGGCTCAGTCATTAAGCATCTGCCTTCGGCTCAGGGCATGATCCCGACGTTCTGGGATCAAGCCCCATATCAGGCTTCTCTGCTGGGAGCCTGCTTCTTCCTCCCCCACTCCCCCTGCTAGTGTTTCCTCTCTCACTGGCTGTCTCTCTCTCTGTCAAATAAATAAATAAAATTTTTTAAAAAAAGAATTTTCACATCAGAGTTTGATTTTTCATATTTTTTTGGATGATAAAATCACCAACTACATTTAAAAGACCTTCGACTGTGTCTTACAATGGCTAGTGTGTAAGGCACCTTTGCTTGTCATGGAAATTTTGAAGATGTCTGTGAAGTCTAGCAGTTGAAACCCTAATCTAAAACATTTACACATTTAAACATTTATGTTTAATATTTCTGAAGAATGGTCAACCATCCTTTATTCGAATACCAATCCTCATGTGCTATTTATTACCCAAAGTATTAGGCCATTTTATTTTTAATTTTTCACTGCAGAAAATACACCCTCACATTTTTTTCCCCGTATTTGAAAAGCAGACTGCCCTGACCACATTCCTTTGTTGATTCTAGTTAAGAATTCTGCACCGATGCAGACTAATCAAATTTCCATTTTATAAGACAATATTTTAGATGCTTCTAGATAGTATAAAAAGCCTACAATCTGATGTTCTTTAGGTGTTGTCTCTTCCAGGCTCAAGTTTTCCAGCTCCTTGTATCATTCCTCATGACATCTTTATGCCCTATTGTTACAAGGTCTGGATTCAATTTGGTTGTAGATGTCCATCTTAAAATGAGGTATCCAGAACTAATCAAGTCTGTTAAGAGACATCCCTCACGGGTATAAAAGGCTTGGACTATTTTGTGATGGCTCTCTCAAAGAATGAAACATTCTTATTTTCTAAAGTTCCTGCTTGTGCTGCAACTGACAAGGGGTGATCTATTACAGCCCTCTCTTAAGGTGACTTATGCCTCATGTCATTTCTCTTACCTCAAATCCTACTTGAGAAAAAGGAGAGTGTCTTTTTTGAAATGACTACATCTTATCTCTACTGCCACGCTGTGTCTCTTTTTAATCGGTTTGTGTCTGTAAAGCACTGAGGTACGTTACACATATGTATTATGCAAGTGCACTTATAAAAAATTTTCCTAACAACATCTAATCATGAAGTAATGCTCGTGCTCCCTCCAATTTCATTATATGAAATTAAATTTGTAAGATTTTATATGATTTATATACCCTAAAAAGTTCTCTATTCCTAAGAGTAGATCACAATTTTCTCATATTTCCTAATTAAAATCTGATTTAAATGTTTTCTGGAAAAGAACAAGAGTAATAACACACATTCTCTTAATTTACAAATTATTTGATTTGCTGGATTGTTATTTGAGAATTTACATAGACGGCATGCTTCCAAACAATAAGAAGAGTATAGAAGGCAGGCAGTTATAACTGCAAAAAAATTCTGGTTACTGCAGTCAGCCCAGGAAACCCAATATCAATAAGCAAACAAAATACCTGAACTCACAGAATTTACATTGTAAAGGGGGAGAGAACAAAAAATTGTTTTAATTTGTAATAAATATTATAAAAAATATAAAATATTAACAGAAATGGAAAATAATCAACTAGCAGCCCCTTTAATAAGATACTCAAACATTTTTTCACTAGGAAACAATTCAACTGAAATCTGAACAATGACAAACACCTAGTCCAAGAAAGAGGCAGGATACACATTCTAGAAATAAAAGAGAACATTTATAAAACTATCTAATCTTCCTTATGAGAAGTTACCATTAGAAGACATTGAGATAGCTTCAAATTTCTGTGGAGAAGAAATCTAACAAAATGGAACTCTAGACTTAGAAAAGTTGTGATTCAAGATTGAGACAAACTAAAAATATGTTTACGTGAACTAAATGGGAAGGTTTACCACTCAAGGATACTGGAAAAATAATTATACCTGTTCTCAGGAACAAGGTGAAATACTGAGTATACAAATAGACAATGGCCAGACCATTTATGAGAATGGAACTCTGACCCACAAATTCTGCAGCAACCATTTCAGGAAACCAAATGACAACTTCTGAAGCGATTTTTCCAGAATGGTCAAGACCTAGTCACCAGCTACTAACTTGCTGGTATTTTACCTCTACTTCTAACAAAGTACAAAAGAGATAAACCCACTTCCACCTAGTCTTCTTCCAGCTTCCCCCTGCCAACTATTTCCAAAGAGAGCACACTCGAAGTCTTCCTTTTTTTTTTTCATTATTAAGTTTGTCCACTTTCCTGCTTGAGTCTCTGCCAAAGCAAATTGTTGTAGTTGACTCACTTCCTATGGTAACCTCTGACGAAATAGTGCCTGCTTGTCTCAATTGTATGATTCTAGTTTATTTTCAGCAAAGAAATAGGAAAGTTAACACAGACCGATGTTAAAGGATGAAAGAAGGAAGAGTCAACAGAGACTGGTAACGACCTAGACAAAGTAAATAGGTGTTTCTAATAGAACAACAATCCAAATAATTATATTAACTAAGAGGATTTAGAAAAAAAGGCAGAACTAGAATTCAAGATGGTAATAATATCAATGGCTTAATGAGGTAAACCACCCAAATGTCTTCATATTATTCTGGTAGAAGGGTAATATTTACACCATATTAAATCAAGTGTATGTTTGAACAATTTAAAAATTGATATTCACAGCTTATGAGTCATTTGAGAAAAAAAAGGAGTAGAAAGTAAGAAAATTTAAACAATCCAATCAAGAGCAGAAAAGGGTATAGGTACAGATAGAGATTTATCAGAATCCTAGAAATATGTGAGAAGGCAAAGAGCTGAGGTTGTGAGTCTTACTTTTTTTGTTTTTCCTTCTCCTCTAAAGAATTTGATATTTCTGTTTGCACATCTGTCACGATTGCCATGGAAGTTAGTACTCTTCCTTCTCACCACTGATGACCGTGTCAGCTTATTTTTTGCAACACGCATCCTTCATTTACAAGTAGATTTCATTTGAGCTTGACATGCACATGTGAGAGAGAACAGTTACTACAATGTCCATTAATACATGGATGAGAGTCCTAAGCTGTATCTAATATAAGGAAATCTTGTAAATATTTAAGTAACACAAATGCTTATTAGTAGACTACCTCCTTCTAGTTCTCCGGTAGATCTTAATACACCATCTAGCATTCTTTTCAGCATTCCAGTTGCCCCCAGGTTGACTGTCAATGAATCATGTGCTTTATTCTTAAAACAAAGAAGACTAAGGGCAAGAAATCTTCAGTATACTAAAAACTCAAAGAACAGTCTCTGTATTGAACAGGAAGTGGCATTTTAACATTATGATTCAATTAGAAAAACTTCATATTAGCATTATGAAAGTCAGTAGAGACAGTGTTGCCAGGGACACCCACCAGCATGTTAATCAGACATGATATGATTGTCCCAAGCACTTCTTGCCCCTGTTGAACTTGATCCTTTGCCCAGATGGGATTTAAAGAAAAGAATGCTGGAATAAGCACTACAAACCTTGCAAACTGCAAAGTGGATAATTCAATCTTGAGATAAACTCTCAAAGTAATATTCTTTCGTAGACAGGTGATGGGAATATTTCCATAGTTTACACATATTTTAAAGTGTAATTTTATTCTCTGAACTTATCAATGTTCTTCTTACCTCAAATATGTATTTTGCTTTGTTTTTAACCAAAAAACATGTATTTTGTTGTGTTTGACCTGTTTTTATCTGTACCTATTTCATTGAGAGGTTTATGATACTTAAAATACTGTATTTGAAATAAGTTAATTCCAAATTAATTTTTTTAAAAATTATTTACCTCTTTGCCCTCAAAATTATTGTGAAGTTTAAACTTTCAAATTCAGTAGTCTGGCTACCAATTTTATTATTTTTTTCTGGGGTATTTTTTGACATGCAATATTATGTAGTTTCAGGTGTACAGCTAGTGATTTGGCATTTGTGTACATTGTGACATGGTCATGGCAATAAGTATAGTTGCAATCTGTCACCTTGTAGTTAATACAATATTATTGACTGCATTTTCCATCCTATGCCTTATACATCATGACTTATTTGTTTTATAAGTGGGAGTTTGGAATTCTTAATCCCCTTCACCGATATTGCCACCCCCCACAACCCATTCCCCTTTGGTAACCATATCTGTTTTCTGTATCTATGAACGTAGGATTTGTTTCATCTGTTTTGTTTTTTAGATTTCACATATTGGTGAAATCATATGGTGTTTGTCTTTCTCTGTCTGACTAATTTCATTTAGCATAATGTCCTCAAGATCCATCCATGTCCTTGCAAGTGGCAAGATTCACTCCTTTTTATGGTTAAGTAGTATTCCATCTTCTTGTGTATATGTCACATCTTCTTTATCCATTTATCCATCACTGGACACTTAGGCTGTTTCCCTACCTTGTTATTGTACATAATCTACAATGAACAAAGGGGTGCATTAGCTTTTCAAATAAGCGTTTTTGTTTTCTTTGGGTAAATACTCAGTAGTGGAATTGCTGGCTTATATGGTACCTCTATCTTTACTCTTTTGAAGAACTTCCAGACTGCTTTCCATAGTGGCTGCACCAATTTACATTTCCTCTAATGGTGTACATGGGCTCCCTTATCACCACATCCTCTCCAACACTTGTTTTTTGCCTTTTTCTAGTAGCCATTCTGACCCGTGTAAGGTGATATCACACTGTGGTTTTGATTTGCATTTTCCTAAAGATTAGTGATACCGAGCATCTTTTCATGTGCCTGTTGGCCATTTGTGTGTCTTCTTTGGAAAAATATCTATTAGATCTTCTGGCATTTTTTACATTGCACTTTTTTTGTTGTTGTTGAGTTGTATAAATTCTTCACATATTTTAGATAGAACTCAGTTAAGGCCTCTATATAAAATGCTTAAGATTCCGGAGGCTGGTGCGGCCTCGTAAGTCAGTTCCCCTTGCTAATTAAACCTGCTGCCTTCCACTTGGAGAGAGGTCTGCCTCTGGACTGTCCCTGCCCCTCCTTCCCATAAAGGGCTTGGTTTCAGCTTATCCTAGGAAGCTCCTGAAGAGGTTGGAAATCAATAGCAGGGGCATAGTAAACAGTAATGAAGAAGATAAATTTAGGCTCTACCTTTATGGATGTATGCTATGATTTCAAAAAAATCTAAAGCGTCATTGTTTTTATCTACTTTAATAAGATTGTACTATTAAATAAATTTCATCCATCTCATTCAGTAACCATGAGAAATAAATGCATACCCACTTTTTGAGCACTCAGTTATTATAAATCATATATGAATGTAATATCTTTCTAAAGTGAATAAATATAAAACCCATATTTGCCTCCTGCTTTTGGAAATTTTATACTGTATCAGATTCATACACAGCCATCTGGATGCATAATTCATTTCTTTACATAAATTTCTAATTTTTTTTCTCAAAGTATGAGGAAAGATTCACAATTTTATTAGCTAGACAATACTCTTCATTTACTCTATTGCAAAATGATTTTATCCTTGGGATTCCAAAGTTTATTGGTCCACAGTTATATGATCAGAAATACGTATATGTATATATGAGTAGCTGCCTTAATTTTTTATGGACAATATGACATGTAATATTGAATAATATTAACAATAAACATTTATATGAAAGTTTTATACATGCTAGTTTTCCATTGGCTATTAATCCTTCACAATTCTCCAATTTTATTATAGGTTTTACAAGAAATACTTTTAAAGCACAGAAATATGTAATTAAAAATTTCCACAAATATTACAAATTATTTTTGTTCTAAGCCTTCCACCAAATGGGAGTTGGTTAAAAGAAGCAAAAGGCAAAGAGATGATCCTTATTGTAGTATAGGGATGATAAATATGAAGCTTAAAAATTATTTTAAACTTATAATTGTGCCACATATACTTCTAAGCCTCATATCAAACTCTGTGCTCTATGGAGATATATGTATGGGTTTGGTTTTAACAGAGACAATTATTTAGATGCAGTCAGTGTTACCACCCATATTGCAAGTAAATAAAGCAAAGAAACTTTCACTCTACGTCTTAACTTTATATTTTAAGAAGGAATAAAATAGGGGCACCTGGGTGGCTCAGTCTGTTAAGCACCTGCCTTCAGCTGAGTTCATGATCTCGGGGTCCTGGAATCGAGCCCCATGTTGGGGTCCCTGCTCAGCAAGGTGTCTGCTTCTCCCTGCCCCTGCTCTTGTGCTCTTTCTCTTCTTCTCAAATAAATAAAATCTGTTTAAAAATTTTTAAAAAGAAGGAATAAAATAGCTATATTCACAACTATTTTCACAATGATAAATATTTCTGACTTCACAATAAGCAGAACTTTGGGAATATGTCATGAGCTGATCAGTTATAACTTGTCTTTTATAAAACTTGACAATTAGGATATTAATATATTGATGAAGGTAATGTAAATGACTTAATTTCTTCCAGAGAGTCACTTGCTTTTTGTTAAAATACCTGTTTAGATAGAACAGTGGTCATTTTTTTTATTTTGTATTTTTTTTTTAAGATTTTATTTTTAAGTAATCTCTACACCCCACAGGGGGCTCAAACTTAACAACTTCGAGGCTGAGAATCACATGTTCTACTAACTGTGCCAGTTAGGCACCTCTGTGGTCAATTTGTTTTTTTTAATTAAAAGAAATTTGGAAGCTAAGGGTTCATCATTTGTTGATAAAGCTTTCCCTTTTCCTTTTGAAATTTTTAATTGGTTACAACAGCACCTCTTAAATTTATTAACCAATGTCTTTAATTTTTTTAAATATCTTTGCCTACTATTTTTCTAATTGTCTACTTTAGATTTTTTCCACAATTAAGAAAAATGTACTTACCCTGTTAAGAAAACTGGGGGAGTATCCCTAATAGAACATAACAAAGAAAGCTCAGCTCTTTTCATATAATACCTATTGCCCCCCATGTAGATAAACTCACAAAACAGTTTGTGCTAAAGAACAAAGACCAGTATTTCTGTAACAATCTGAGTTCTTCTAATGTTTACTAGATATGGACAGATGTGACATTATTTCCTTGCATAAAGGTCTTTCCCTCTTCCTGGGTCAATCTTCAGCATTCCTTGGCTAGTAGCTACCTAACCTCACCTTTGACTTCCTCGTCCCATGGTATTCCCCTTGTGAGTCTGTCTTCACGTAGTCTTCTTGTAATGAGATACCAGTCATATTGTAGTAAGGGTCCACCTTACTCAAAGATAAAGTTACCTTAAGGAATTACATCTATCCTTTTCCAAATAAGGTCACATTCTGATGTACTACAGGTTAGGACTTTGACATAAATTTTTTTAAGATAAAATTCAACCTATCAAAGACAGAGCTCACTTAATGCAGGTGAAGAATGGATCATGTCAGGTAGAAAGGAAATATTAATAATAAGTAAAAGAATTATAATTATAAGCCTACTAATCAGTCTAGGTCATAATATATGGATGAGCTTGGCAGCAAAATTGCCTTAATGTGGAGCCTTAATACGGGATTCCTCCTAAAGGGAAACCGAGTCTGCAAAGGCCTGAGAGTCTTTGAAGGTAGGAGGCAGACGGTACAGACGATAAAGAGAGGAAACATGCAGATCCTGTTCCACAGGATTTATGGTGGTGAAGGTTGAAAAGGGCACCGAAAAAAATGCAGCTAACTGATGGTAATAACCACAAAATGTGATAAGTGTCACCAGGAATGACTATAAAGATTAAAAAGGCTCATACTCTTTCACTTTGCCTCATTATTCAAGAAATTGAGTATGCCCCATGGAGTCCCGCTTTTCAAACTGTTTGGTCACAAGCTACATTGGCATTTCCTAGAAGTTTGCTTGAACCCTGCTCAGCTTTGTAAGATCTCCCTGGGGTCCATATGTAACATTTAACTTTGAGAAGTATGACTTTATGGTTTTGAGGTAGAGATATAAGAATTCCAGTTTCTATACTGCTACAAATTTGTTGTTTTAACTGAAATGTATGTTTCTGCATCTGTGAAAGGGTCATGGGAACTGGTTGTTAGCTTTGGGATATTCAAATTTTGTAACTCCTCACATAACAAGTTCTCCTCCAAGCTTTCAACTTCATGCCAAAAAATAATTGTCCAAAGCATGTAATAAGATGTACTTCTTGGCTAACCAGCGCAAGATGTTTTCCTTGGAAAAAAAGTTGGGCTTTTTAATTTGGTTTATTGTATTAGGGAAATACAAAAGTTTAGATAGCATTTTCACTGAACAGAATAGGTGAGCCTCTGAAAAGGTATTACTTATTTGAATTATCGATGATTTGTACTTTTTACCAATAGTTATGCCACTGTCTATTGTTCCCTAAAATAAGAGAGTTTCTAGATATATAGCTCAACTGTAATCAGGCATTCAGTCATAGAGATAAGAAGATTATATTTTAAGTGGTATTATGAATATTCCAGAAGTTAGTAAGAAAGCCAAAGTTTAGACCTGAATTTAAGCCCAAANCAAATTGTAAGTTAAAAAAAAAAAAAAAAAAAAAAAAAGTGGATCATTTAGGACAGAATCCAAATGTTTATTGCTAATACAATATAACAGACAAAAACACACAGGAAAGTATCTATCTGTCTGTCTGTCTATCTTTGATTTTTATTCATCAAATTGCAAATAAAAATAGTCTTCCTTAGAACCGTCTGAAAGATTTCATGTGCTGTGACATTGATTCTATTAGGAAAGTAAGCCCCCAGTCAATTACATAAGCAGACACAACAGTTCTCTGTCCACAGTCTAGTGGTACATTTTGTACCATGTCTTTGTGAGAAGCCTGATCAGTTATAATTTTATAAGGTTTACCAATGATTGGACCTGCATAATCTGGATTTAGAGACTAGGAGTAACACTTAGGATGATAAAGTTCCTGGTACTTATCTTCAGCAATGATGGAAAATTATCAGTTGGTGTGTTTATAAGCACAAGAGGGCTATCTTAAAATGATTTTACATCAATTATGAAATAAATTCCATTTAGTTTAATAAATGTTGATATTATACACGGAACTGGTCACTTCCTTGTATTAGAGTCAAGAAACAGACTAGAGAGAATCCTTAGTTCCATATGTATTTACTGAAATTATAACCTTAAAACTACTGAAGCAACCTGAATTACACTGCACAGAGTTCATAAACAGAATACCTTTAAATTTGTGTTTCCTAGTCTCTTTCTCACAATTCAGAAACATCTTGAGACACAGGATTTCCCACATCACTCATGTACTTGGCTGATACCTACAGCAAAAATACTGCTAAAAATGAGTGGGTGGAAGAAGTATTATAAATATTATAGAACTTCAGCAATGTGACGTGAGGGGAAAATCATATGTATATATCTTTTCACTTCAGTGCTACCTGAAAGATTTTTCCTATCTTACTCAAAAGATCTTTTTTCCCATAGCTCCTTTTGTTTTCCTCAAAAACAGCATTTCTCAAATTTCAAGCTGCTTACATATCACCTGGGACCTTGCTGAAATGGAGACCTGGATTTGGTGGATCTGCTGGGGTGAGCCTGCTGTTCTGCATTTCTAACAAGCTCCTAGGTGATGCCAAGGCTGCCGAACCATGGGCCACACTTGGAGCCGCAAAGCTCTAAGGGAGCGTCTCTCCCAAATTTGCCGTTAAGACAACCGACTAAAAGCTTTCGTCTGGAGATCTCATTGGGGAATCGAGTCAAAAATTTGTTACATGGTCTTTACACATGGGATAAACAGACAGATGTGAAGGATAAAGTGTAATAGAGTAAGAAAAGAACTTTTTCTAATCAGACAACTCAAATTTGTTGTAGTTTCCAACACTGAACTCATGTGACATTGAAAAAAATAGTTTAGCATTTTTAGGTTTGCTTTCATGTAAAATTGGGATTATCATCCCATCTAGAGGTTCCTCAAAACATTAAAAATAGAGCTACCATGTGATCTAGCAAACTCACTTCTGGGTATATATCCAAAGAAAATGAAAACAGAATCTATAATAGACATCTGCACTCCCATGTTCATTGCATTATTCTCAATAGCCAAGATATGGAAACAATCTGTATGTCTAACAGTGGATAAAATGGATAAGGAAGATGTAGTGTGTGTGTGTGTGTGTGTGTGTGTGTGTATAATAGAAGTTCAGAATGTTCTATATATACATATACACTGACATTACACAATGGAATATTATTTATCCAAGAGAAAGAAGGAAATCCTGTCATTTGTGATAACATGGATGGACAACTGGGAGCATTTTTTGAAGTGAGGTAAATCAGACAGTCGAAGACAGATACTGCATTGCCAGGAATGGCCAGCAATCCCTGTACCAATGGGTGAAAGATGACTCCAAACTTGGCCCTAAAAGAGGAGAAGGGCAAGGCGTTCAACCCTAAAAGACGAAGACCCTTTGCTCTTCTTTGCTCCTGCTTTTATTTGTCATTCAAGATAATCACAAATACTTTATCACAGCTCCTCAAGCATGTGATGTGTGACACGGGATCTCACTAAACTGGGAGGATCTGTTTAAGGGGAAGATACGATGTGCTAATTTGGGCGTGTTCTACAAGTTCTGCTAAACATAGCCTACTGGACAATGCCTACATCTCTTAGATCACAGGGGGGCTGTTTGGGCTAGGAAAGGTTCTGGGAAGGCAACTCCCCACGGCTTACCAACGGCAGAGTGGTCACGCAGGCCTCAGGATTCTTCGAAAGCCAACGCCCTTGTCTGAAACCTTCCCTGGCCTTCGCGGCCTCTGTGTTATATTTTAGCAAGCCAGGTATTATGGCTGATTTCATGCTCTCCATTAAGCCCAGCACTGAATGATCTCACTACCTTTTTGGAATCCCAAAAAGCTGAACTCCTAGAAACCGACAGTAGAATGGTGGTTACCAGGGCCTGGAGAGCAAGGGAACTTGGGAGATGTTGGTCAAAGAGAAGAAAATTGAAGTTAGAAGAAGAAGCTCTGGGGATAAACAGTACTTGATTATATACGGTGAAGTTGTGATGACGGTAGATCTGAAACGTTCTCACCACAGAGAAGAATGATAGTTGTGCGATGTGTGGTGTCGGCAAATGCGAGGGGATAATCCTATCCCAGGATATAAGTGTATCAAATCAACACGTTGTACACCTTAAACTCACATAATGTTATATGTCAATTATATCTCAATAAAAAAATAAAGTTCTAAGATTTGAATAGGATGATCTACGTGAAAGTGCTTCTTCAATGATAAAGGGCTATATAAGCAGATTAGAATCCTGTCTGCACCTGCCGCTCTTCAGCCCTCCCCCGCCCCGCATCAGTGCCACAGGCCGTGTCCTTCCTTTTTTGAGCTGTGAAAACTGCTTAGGAAACTGTCACTCAGCAGCTGCAAAGACTGCCAGCACTGAACCAATTTGATAGAAGGATCCAAGAAGGGAGAGGACAGAAGATTTTCTTTCCTCTGCAGTTCTAGTTATAAAGCCTGGATATAAAAGGAGAGAATCATTGTGGTATGGCATATGAATTTTAAGATGCTTTCATTGGGTTCATTCATATTCTAGAGTGGTGTCCTCAAGAGTTTTTACCACCTTAGAAAGTAAAAAATATATATTGTCTTTCTTTTTAAAAAAAATATTAAAAGGAATATGTCATCTTTACAAAGATGGGTTATTAGAGTCATTGATCATGTAACTACATAGATAAGATTCGGGACCTATTCGCAGCTAGCTACAAACCAACCAGCAACTTCACGTTTGATATATAGATGAAGTGAAATTGCTTTAGAACTAATGCAGAATTTATTTGTAGGGCACAATTTATTAGTATGCATGAAGATGAATTAGAACCTGCAAGCTATATTAAATTTAATGCATGAGAAAGGGAAGTAATGAATTACTTGAAAATCATTTTAAAGCATCATCGCTAATGCCGCTGCTAAACCGTAGTAGTGCTAACTGCAGAGACAAATATTGTTCAACCTGCCAGAGGCCCCAAGCTGTGTTTTACACAAGTCCTGAAAGAATATAAGCAAAGGCACTTGACTCTCAGCTTCATGTATAAACACAGCATGAAAGTATATGCACTGTATCTGCAAAAATAAATAATAAATAAATAAATAAATAAAATAAAGGCTTTTAGTAATTCAAGATTCCCATAACAGAATTCTTATGCTAATGGTTAAAACAAAAGTTGCTTTTAATTTTCAGAGGGTTGGAACATGGAATTGATTAACTTCATATTTCTGATGGATGAAAGAAAATGTAATAAATGACAAGATGAGCCTGAACCTGCGCTCACCCGGCTTTATTCAGCGTTGGTGCTCAGTTAGATGACTTCACTGTCTGGAACTAGAATATTGCACTGGCTAAGCCTTTTAGTGGGCACTAAATCTAGTGGCATAAAAGTGAAGCTAAATAGTATTTACAGGTCTTTTTCATACAAAGTGCAAACGAGCATTCCATTTATAATCCTGTAATAACACTTTGTAATCTGCATACCAATGCAGTGCAAATAACACATTTACTTTAGAAATGAGCATAATTAGATTATATAGATCATAGTTGAATTAGATGGAGTGACCTTTTGTTAGCATTCTCTGATAACTCAAGAAAATTTTACTACTTGGCTGCCTTTTCTCTTTTAATCTAAATGATCAGTTTTTGGCATGAGCCTTTAAAATCTTCAGAATCTTTCAGTTTGGTTTCTAGGAAGATTTTCTTTCCCCAGCAGGAGGGAGTTGTAGGGTTGAACACGGAAAGTTGGAGTAGATGCTCTCTTACATACACTTGAGATGAGGAGGAGAAACATATAAAGTACAAAATGAAGGGTGATATAAAATGATTCATAATTGGCGTTTAGTATGGTTTTTGTAATTACATTTTAATTAATATTTTTGAGGATGTGCTTTACTTTTTATGCATAATTTAAATCAAATTGATATATTACAGAGTTCAAGCCTAGTTCTCCCCTTAATAATACATCAGAAATTTTGCATCAGACAATTAAATGTCTTCTAGTCATTTATTCACTAAAATAGCTTTGTGTACCTACTATGGGTCTCAGATGTGAGGATAAGTTATGTTATGTTGACGGCATGTTTGTTTCAAAGAATTTTCCTCCTGGAATGCAAATGGCAATCAAAGATAAGGGACAGACAGCGATGATAACAGCAACATAAACCAATCAGTTATTCACAAAATAAATCTCAGCTCCTTCTGATTAAAGAAATACAAGTGTATTAAAAACCGCTTATAACTTTAACGTATTTCTGCTCTCACTTTTAGGTCCCCCCAATAAGCACAGATCCACATAAAGGAGGCATGCGTTTCTGCATGTATGTCACTGATGGGGACTCTTGTCCCCTCCAGGTCATGGAGGGTTAAATTCGCAGCATGCATCTAACCCTCCCTCCATTCTTCCACCTGGGAAATTAAAAAACTTCCCTGGTTTTTGAATAAAAACCAGGTAAAACAACCCAAAAGTAAAACAACACAAAGACAGATTGGGAGACTACCCTCAAGAAAATTGAGTTTTTCAGCTCTACTTCCACGGGGAAAAACTTGTTTCAAGGTCTTTGCTCAGAAATCAATCTCATGAGAGCAAAAGAAACTCATTTGGTTAGATCATCTTTATAGAACTGTAAGAAAGATCACAAGTCTCTAATAAATACGAACATTTACCTAATTAAAAAAAAACCAGCTGGAATATGGGCTTCTTTAGAGTTCTAAATCACAAAACACATAATAGATGTGTACAAATGTGTGTGTCTCTATATGCTGATAAATACATGAAACAAAACACAACATTCTCATAGTTTGTCTTCTGTCCTTTTCCTCACCCCCGCCCCCGCCGTTTGATCCCTGCTGTCCATTCAAACTTAAAGATACACTGTGAATTTCCCTTGACACCATCCTAGCCAGAGCAACCCTAAAAGGTCTTTTACGGGAACTCCCCCTTCCATTCTTGTAATGTTCAATTAATTCTTTGCACTTCAGCCAGAGCAATGTTTTTTTTAAAAATATCCTCTTTTTACTTTAACTCTCCAGTGTATTTCCATTGCCCTGATAGGAAAATGCCATGTTTAATCACAGCCATATAGTCATATGTAACAACTGTTTCCCAACTCTGCAAACAAAAGATTTCATCTCCTACACACTACTCTTGTCTAGACACACAGGTCTCTTTTCTGTTCTCTGAGCACAAACTTTTCTCTTCCTCTAGGTGTTTGCATTATTTACACCCACTAACTGAAAAGTCACTTCTCTACAGCTGGGTTTTTGGGTTCTTCAGATCTCAGCAGAACTGTCACCTCACGGAGACTGTTTTGTACCTCCTTACTAAAAGCGGCTTTTCCCAGTTCAGTGTTTATCCTATCATTTGGATTTTTGTTATTCTTTCGTAACACTTGTCCCAGTCTCTAATAATCGTATCTATTGTCTTGCTTATAGTCTGTTTCTTGCAATGGTATAAGCAGATGAGAAGGCTCCTTGACTTCCTAGTTCACCTTTTCATGTTTGTACCTGCCGAGTACCTGCTACCCGGTAGGCAGGCCGCTGAGTGCAGGGTAAGTGCGCTGCCCATGCTGGTGGCAAAGGGGTGGGGAGTAGGATCTAGGCTGGGGTGCTTATGGATCCATTTGGCTTCTGCTTAGGAGTACAATGCGATATACACAGAAGACACTTTCTGCTGAATGTGTTTATTTTATATCTTGTGGCTGTAATAAAATTGCAGAAAAGATTTGTGTGGTTCATGAGTTTTTTTAATATTTGAAATTTTAAAAGATTGTATGGATTATTTTGTCCCTAGCATCTGCATCCCTTCACCCTTCTAATTCTTTGAGTCCTATTCTGGAACTTTCCCTCTTTTTCAATTGTATCTATTGATTGTAACTTATCTCTAGTCCTATATCCTTCATCCTTATCTTTCTGCATTGCTAAACTCGAATTTACCCGTGCTTATGACTCCATCTATTACATTTATATTGAAAACCACTTGTCCAATTTTGATCTTTTACGTGCAAGACCGTAACCTGACACTTGAATGTGGCATGATTTAGATAATGGACTTTTATCTCAGTCTTGCAAGATTAAAAAAAAAAAAAAGATCAACTTTTCTTCTTTAAATTTCTTTTTCTTTACAGATTTCCTCTTTCTTTTATTGATATGTGTGAGACTAGAAATCTTGGACTCATCTTCAAATCAATATTCTTTATTTTTATCCCTTTTTGCTTTGTTTGCCCTTAGTATTTCCTTCACAATCTTTCTTGGACTTATCCTTTGTATTTCTTTTCCCATGGCCCTCACTTTAATCCCTTAAATAACTATAAATATTTTCTATCCAGCTCACTGGTTCCAGATTCCTTTCACTATCCACCACTGCCAGATTATAGTTTTAAAAGACATTTTTCATCATGTTTACTCCCACACAAGAACCCAGAGTAGTTTACAGTAATCTATGCTAAAATAATGCGCGTGCGTGCGCACACACGCACACACCTCTCTCTCTCTCCCAAATCAAACTTCTAAACCCTTTTGATAAATTTGATTTTTCTTTTTAACTATTTTATTTTCTTAGCAACGTGAAACATATTCTCCTTACTATTATTCAGCATGTTAGCACCTAAACTTCAAATTCTAGAGCTGAATTCCAATATTGTCATTCATTCTCCTTCTACTCCATGATTAGCTTTTTCTCTTTGATTTCAAACTCCCTTATATCTTGTATCATGAATATTATTACTTGAATATGTATGTCTTTATATGTATTTACTTTTTATATTCCTGATCATGCTTATCGAAGAAAAACATTTTAAATGTCCTCAGAGATTAAAGTTGAAATGTGGTTTATACTTCTAAATGCAGGTAGCAAAATAAAACTTAGTTAATTTTAATAGGAATGCTAATATGAAAATAAGCATGTGGACATACTACATTTAACAATTCTTACATAGGTACACTGACATTAGCATTCCTCCAAGTCAAGAGTGATAGACTTTTAAAAGCACCTTGAGACACTTACTCATCTTTTTACATAAGGAGATGCTTAAAATTTTTCCATGAATTAAAAACAGGATATAATGAAAATGTTTTAAAATGTCTTTACATTTTAGAATTCATCACCTTTATATATATTTAAAGCTCTAAAATAAATGTTTCCTAATTATTCTTAGGAATATAGTATAGCAATTTTAATAACTTTACACTGGTGGGAAAATGAAGACTATCAATAAATCCTATAATTCTACATTGAATTCATTTTATACCTAAGACTGTTAAAATGTCTTTGATTCTGCGGTACGATTTTGAAATACTTCATTTTCATAAACCTGCCCAAGACAGCAGAGACAAATAGTTTATAAAATGTTCATAGTTAGGAATGCTGCTTTCTCTTCATTTTGACACATCTAGGACATGCAATTATTCATAAAGGTCACTTTCTAAAGAAGAAAAAGAACAATGACCAAAGGCAGCATTTAGGTTTCAAATAGACTATGACAATTTAATCAATGACAAACTCCCAATGTCAAGAACCATCTTATTTCTAGGTAGACAGAGAATGACATTTCATCAGAACTAAGTACAATTGCCCACATTAAAAACTAGCTAAAAAAAAAAAAAATTACAAGGAACACTGAGAGCAAGATTTAGAGAAAAAAAAAGAGGGGAGAGATACCAAGTTATTTTAAGTTTCAAATGTGAATACAACTTTCCTTACTGGTATTTTCAAAAACATCTTATTATGAATTAAATTATGCATATAATCTTAAAGACACATAAAATTCAAACCTTGAGAAAATATGACTTATCACCTTGCCCTCCACAGAACTCACACCTTTCAAATTTGTACTGCAATTATTTGAGAAATTAAATATGGTAAGAATGCCCTTTCACTTGATTTTTCCCCCAAAGTCAAAAAGATGTCCTAAACCATGTAGGAAATACATTTCAAATTGTTTTGAAATTTAGTTTAAGAATACCTTTCTAGAAATATTCTGAGATGCCAACTTTTATATTTGTTTTTAAAATAATATTACTCAACATTATCAATCAATAGTTATAACCACTTCAACTATGAACATCTAGTCTATAATTGGTATTAGTATATACCTAGGAGACTGCCATATTTGAAAAGATTTCAACTCTCTAAACTTGATTTTTTTCCTTAAAATAAATATAGCAATAATTTAATACACATGGGGCTTTGAGATGATTCAGTAACACTGTGTATATAAGCCCTGGCAATGTTTTAGACATATATTTTGCAATAAATATTTTTAATGAGTTACTTATTATTCTGTGCTTATTTCCCATTCTGCAAAATTTGTATCCTCATTTCTATGAGATACCCGTGGCTCTTTCAGTGAAATACTAAAACCGGGAGGCATTGTGATAAAATATTCACATAACTTTTGCTCACACACTTGCAAAACAATATTTTAGGAGAGAAGGAGAAGAATACAATGAACCTGATTTCCACTGGAAATAGTCAACCATCATGTGATAGCAGATGCAAACCGGTGGTATGGATTGTCTTTCTGAAACAGGTAGTATAGTATTAGAGAGTGGAAAGTTATAGAATAAAAAGAGGTTGATTTTATATGTTTCTGTGAGCTGAAATACCTGGATCAATTTGGCTAAATCATAAAATTTTCATTTCATATTTAAAATGAAAAGAGTATGTTCTAGGTAATCGTGATCGGATGAACAGCATACTCTCTCCAGACTACTGCTATTAGATATGCATACATATCAAAGTCTACAGAATTAAGAGGGGAGGTTAAATTAACTGTGAAACTTATGGTTTATACAGCTGAACTAGTTTACACTGCAAATAGCTGCAAGAATATCTGAGGGAAAAAAAAATAGCTGTTAAGAAGGGAAGTTCTATATTTTTTTTTTTTTTACAAAAAGAAAGATTACTCTTTGTTCATTGGAGATGAAAAAAAAGAGAGTGAAAACAGTTGAAAAAATAGATTAAGCGGAATAATACTCAAGCTTCAAGGGTGTTATATGTCAGTTTTGCAACTTTACTAACTTCATCATGTTCTTCCACATTTAAATGTCCAAGATCTTTTTTTTCCCACCCACTCACCTGACCGTTCTAAGTCTCTTCCTGTTGATCTCCTCTTCCTGCACTCTACCATCCCTCACTTGAAAGTATCCTGAGATTGCTGAATATGAAATTGGGAGTGACGACTTCGCATTTTACAAAAGGCTCTCGGTAAGCTAATTTCCTCCAAATAAACTTCAAACCTACATAGCTACAAATGTTTATTTCGTGTGCATATATACAGAAAGGAAGATACCTGTTTAATATGATCACCATAGAAAGTAAATCTAAATAATTAAGGAAGTAGAGTAAATAGGTATTTATTTTTGTAATTTTGTGGAATATGTAGATAAGGGGCATATATTTTAGAAAAAATTCTACTTGTTAGTTATATTCACTAATACACCTTAACGAATAATTACTACAGTTCACCTTACTTTGTGTTCTGTGTCTAGAGCTGTGGCTTTGGTGTGGGTACTATGAGGTAAAATCTGTGAATTCTGTCTCAAGTCCCTTACAAGTGTTGAGGTAGCTTTATTTCTAAATTCTTGATTAGAAAGTAACTAGGACTAAATAATTCTTCAATTTCTTTTTTTTTCAATTCCATAATAAGACTTGCAAGATACTGTATAACATCGTAAAATCTAAGTCATTTGAATCTTAAGTAAATGTTCCAGCCTACTTAAACTGTAACCAACATCTACAGCATATGTTTTTTCACCTGCCTCAGTCATCATATACACATAACATCAGGCTATATTTAAATCGTACAAAAAGGACTGAAAAAGTCTATTTGCACTTGTAGTATCCCCACAATAAATCTGGAATTTCTCCACGATGCAAACATAAAGCACGAAATCTTTCATTGTATACAACCACTCTATATCATTAAAATACTAGATTGCTGCAGGGTTTTTTTTTTTCTTAATAGTAGTACAACAAACTAAAGAATATCATTAAAGTGCAATATCCTGGGTCAGCTTTATGCACGTGCAGAATAGGTAAACAATTAGTATTAATTCAGAAAAGTCCAAAGGAGGTTTTATTTTTGAGGTTAATCCTTTTATCTCTAGGCTTCGATCTCTATTAAAATTCAAAGACCCCTGGGAGAAGGGACACTTTATCAACTGTAAGTCATTAAGCGTGAATAAAATGTCTGAAATCTAAAAGGCAATGGAGGCATGGGAATAAGGTATTGGTAGAAAGAATTTAAAAAATAAAAAAGCATGAGAAAAAAGCACATTTATTTTTTTTCCTCAGGTCTTTAGAAGAAATAAAAAAAAATATGAGCATACTGACCTTTGAAACAGAAATAAATATGCTGGCCTCCAGAATTTTTGCCGTTGTGCTGAACTACGTACAATTGACTCATTTCAATATTTCCCTGTATATGACTAGTGAACCCTATAATGTCTCTTGATCTTTCTTTCATGATATCCTGAGGTTCCTCTTTTCACCTTTGCCAATATTAGAGCAGAAATGAAAGATAATGATAATGGATAAGCAAGGAGTAAGATTCCTATATATGCATGTGTAGAATACATAATATGGCTTAGAAGATTCACCTAAGAGTTTTTTTTTTTTTTTTTAAAGATTTTATTTATTTATTTGACAGGGAGAGAGACAGCCAGCGAGAGAGGGAACACAAGCAGGGGGAGTGGGAGAGGAAGAAGCAGGCTCCCAGCAGAGGAGCCTGATGCAGGGCTTGATCCCATAACGCTGGGATCACGACTGAGCCGAAGGCAGATGCTTAATGACTGAGCCACCCAGGTGCCCCTCACCTAAGAATGTTAATTTGAGCACCAATTGTAGGATAAATTTACTGCTGGATTCTGGGGATACAAAATTGATTAATCCTTGGTAACTGGATTCCAATTACAGTTTTGAGGATTTTTCCTAAGATTTTATTTATTTATTTATTTAATTGAGAGAGAAAGACAGCATGAGCAAGGGTGGGGTGGCAGGTGGGGGGAGGGGAGGGCAGAGGGAGACGGAGGAGCAGGGAGCCTGACATGTGGCTAGATCCCAGGACCTGGAGATCATGATCTGAGCCTTAGGCAAACCCTCAACCAACTGAGCCACCCAGGTGCCCTAGTTCTGAGGACTGTATCGCTAATATAAACACAGGACACTCTAGTCTGTTCATTTTAGCCTACAAGGAGTCCTTCATTTGCCCTGTAAATCATGTTATTTCCATTAGTAGATAAAAATACATGTTGTTATTGGATAATTATCAAGTTATATATTTCAAACCCTTATGTGTGAATTTCAATTGTGTAATAAAGTATTGATTGTCATTGAGGTAAATGATTCACTAAAGATAAAGAAAAATTCAATCATTTCAGAATCTCTAATAAGTCTGCTTTTAGCTTGTCTTTGTTTTCCCTTTGTTCATTTGTTTCTTAAATTCCACATTTTGGAATATGTGTATTTGGAATACGGTATTTGTCTTTCTCAAATAACCAAACTTTGTTTAACAAAAGTAAGAAAGAAAAAAAAAAGATTTAATTTTCTTTTTAAAATTCCATTTATTACACTCATTTAAAATATTTCCTTATTCCACTTACTTTGGTATTAATATTCTCTTCCTTGAGCTTCTGAAAGAGGTATACCTGATTGTTAACTTTTATAACTATATTCTTTACTAAAATAGGCATTTAAAGCTATAAAATTTCTCTTAACCACTGTCTTATTCACATCTCACAAATTTTGCTACCTTTCCACTGTCATTTAGTTTAAATATTTAAAAAATTCTTTGAATCATGAATTGTTTATAAATAATATATTTAAAAATTTAAATTAAATTTAAAAATATTTAGGATTTTTTTGAATATGTAATTTTTTAAAAGATTTTATTTATTTATTTATTTGAAAGAGAGAGAGAGAGAGAGAGAGCACAAATGGGAGGAGGGGCAGAGGGAGAGAGACGAGCACACTCCCTGTTGACCACGGAGCCCGATGTGGGGCTCCATCCCAAGACCTTGAAATCATGACTTGGGCCAAAGTCTGGTGCTAAACCTACTGAGCCACCCAGGCACCCTAGATATATAATTTTTTCTTATTTAATTGCACTTGGACCAAAATGCATATGCTGTATTATTTCAATCTTTTGAAATTTATTGATACTTATTTTATGGCTCAGATTTCAGTGAATTTTTCATATGCATGTGAAAAGAAATATGCATTCAACAGTTGTCACAGTGTTCTGTAATTGTCATTTGGGTCAAACTGATTAATAGTATTGTTCTAATCTTTTATCTTCATGCTTTTTTTTATTGGCCTAATTGTTCTACCAATCATTGAGGAAAGGCTCTCAAAATTGTAAAATAGTCTTGTGAATTTTTCCAGTGGTTCTGTCTGTTGTATTGTTCCAAAATAGTTCTGTTATTAAGCGTGTACACATTTAATATTATTATAACTCGAAGAAGTGACTCTTTTCTATTATGAAGTATTCCTCATTTATTTGGCCATGATGTATATGTTGATGTTTACTTTGTGTGATATTAATGCACCTGCATTAGCTTTCTAATGCTTAAAGGGCTTGAGTGGAATATTTTTCTGTCCTTTTTCTTCCAGCCATTTTATTTTCAACATTTAAAATGTGATTTTAAACAGCATATGATGCAGTACTTTTTATTCATTATCAATCTCTGTCTTTTAATTTGTGTGTTTTGTCTGTTTACATTTAAGGCGATTATTGAGATACCTGGGTTAAAATCTGCCTCTTGTTATGTGTTCCTGTTGATCTGATTCTCTGTTCCTCATTCCCATCCTTCTTTCTAGTCAATTGAGTTTTTTTAATATCTTGCTTTACCTAGCCTATTGATTTCTTAGATTTGTTTCTGTTATATTTTAGTTGTTGTTCTAGATAATAGATCAAATACCTTTAAGTGTTTAAGTTGTTCTAGAATAATCTATATCCTGAACAATGTAAGAATCTTACTTCAGGGTGCCTAGGTGGCTCAGTTGTTAAGTGTCTGCCTTTGGCTCAGGTCATGCTCCCAGGGTCCTGGGATTGGCCCACATCCAGCTCCCTGCTCAGTGGGGAGCCTGCTTCTCCCTCTCCTTCTGCCTGCTGCTCCCCTACTTGTGCTTGCTCTCCTCCTGTGTCAAATAAATAAAGAAAATCTTAAAAAAAAAAAAAAAGAATCTTACTTCAGTTTAAGTTCACTTACTCCCATCCCACTTTTGTGCTCTTGTTCCCATATCTTATTCCTACAAAGTGATCATCCCATGACAACCATTCTTTTTTTAACAATGTAAATATATAATTTTATAAATAACAATCTTTATCCACATGTGAAAACTCTATTTATCCACATATTTATATTTTCATTGTCTTTTTTTTTTTTAGCTTTTCATTTGTATGTACAACTTTTCATACAAACGATCCCAAGGTGATCACACTAGAGAACTCTATGGGAACAAATTCTCATTGTAATCTTTGTGAATGACAACCTTTAGCAATGTGCCTTGCAAATCTTGTATGACCTTATATGGTATGACTGTAGTCTCTAAAAATTACTTAACATGGTTTATAAGTTTATAAATGCCTTTAACTTCTACCTTATTTCTTCTCGGGTTTAATTTTTTTTTCTAACTCTGAGAATCTATAGACTATCTCATAAATGAAGAAAAGTTATTTTATTTTAAAAAATGTTAACCATAGAAACCATTATTAACAATAAAACTTTACTTCCAAAAAGTTTACATAAAAAATAACTAAAATCTGTTTATACCCATATTTAAGATAAAAATTAAATCCTCTTTCCTTTGGATCATTCAATTTTAATCAATATAAATAGCTTGAAAATATGTGCAAGTCCTTTGAAAATCCCAAATGTAATTACTGAGATCATTTCTAAACTTGAAAACATGTCCTATTGAAAAGGAATAACATAATGGTACTTAATGTTTGTATAACAAGTGTGGAAATATTAATAAATTTGTGTATTATTATCTGTTTGAATTTTGTTTTGGTTGAGATTATTAATATTCATCCTCCTTGTGTCCAAATTTTGACAAATTAGGGTACCTATATGGGATAAAAACGTCTCTTCCAACTATTACTTCTTATTTAGAGAGAAAAAAAAAAGTCTATATCATGTTTTCATACCCAAGTAATGTTTTAGGTATATTAGTTAGCCACATGTACAAATAACCAATATGTCATTGCTTCTTCCTTTGATTGCCTTTTATAATATTTGTTTTCCATATTTTGTGGATAAGTCATGTGATTATTTGTAGTTTGAAAATTATTAAGCCAGTATTTTAATCACCGTAATACACAGATGGGTCCTGTCATTTGAGTGATATTTTAGTTGGTATCTTTCCTTCAAATTTTCATTAACCTGAGGTACTTTATTTTAAATAAAACTGAAACTCTCCAGCTTTATTTCTCCTTGCCTATGTGTGTATGTGTGGGTGGATAGGTGTGTGTGTGTGTGCACGCACATATGTGTGTATTCTTAAGGATGTTACTAATGTTATTATGTGCTAATGTGACCTGAAACTAGATGTCAAATGCCACTCTCTCAGTATTTTTCTGAAAGGAAAAATTAAGTTGTTTTCCCAACAAGTACATGCCAGATACTAAATCACACATAACATTGCTTCTTCAAGGTAGATTTTGAAATGCTGGCTGTAGTTAACACCCACACTGACATGCAAAAGACTTGGCAAAAGAAGGTCTAACACCAAAAAGATCTACCAATTGCATATGAAAATATATGATTTACCAATATGAATATATTTGCTTAGGTTATTAAGAGATTTTGTAATTAATGTTGCCTGAAGTTAACAATAGTTCTCTGTATCAATGGGTTAAGAACATCAGTGGAATTACTTTAGCTATTGCTGCAAGAAGCATTATTAAGGATTCCTGAAATCATTACCACCATTTTTTTTTCCTTTCTAGAGTGAAGCCTTTTTGGAAAGAAAAACATTCTGAATAACTATATAATCCAGCTATTTTTCTCCATCTGCTTCCTTGATCTTAAATACTTTCTTGTATCAGGAATTAAATGTTAAATACGACTTTTTCTTGCTAAAAGCAAATTAAAATGATGAAGCTAAATTTATTCTTTGTCATTTACAATAAGAAATTGAAAAAATTATCTCAAATTAGCATATATTAGACTACTCTAGACAAAGCTAAAATCCAAAATTTGAACTAAAACTAGGTATTATAAGCACTTCATAATTAGTGTATCGTGTTACTGATGATCATAAATAACTTTGACATTTCTTGTTTTCTGATAACTCGCTGTCATGAAATAGTTGAAGAAAATGTCTTTCTTTTGGAATACTTGCAAACTTTAGACATAATTTTTAAAAACTTCAGTGGCTTAAATATAGTGTCCAGTAATTTAAAATCAATAGTTTCAAGAACCATAATGACAATATACATAACCAATAGGCTGTAACTTTTAAAGATATCTTCCTTAAAGTCCCAAATATATTAAAATTTGTTACAGATATATTTATGGCATACTTATGGCATTTATATAGCATGGCATATCGTCGAAGCACTTTATAATCTATACAATTTCATGGGGAAAGCCGTTAATATTGTTCGCTTGATCTTGGTGTGGCTACCGGAATATATGGATTTGAACTTCATATGAGCTTCTCTTGGAAATCAGCAAAATGCAGTAACAACATAGTAATCTTTCCTTTAGGTCTCTAAATCATTCTTCTAAGACATAGATTCTTATCTTTCTAAGTTGAATAAATAAATATAAATATAATAACATTTTTATTTGCTAATAATAATCAAATTTCTTTCTATCTTACTTTTCATGAAAAATATGACTTACTCTAAAAAGGTGTCTACAGGAGCAAAAAATCAGAGTTGAGTCTTAGTTTCTTTTTATTAGTGATACAATGAAAAAGGAATTCAGAACAGGATCTCGTCTTCAACTGTGTTTAACAACTTCAGTTGGAGATATAGATATGGCTTCAGTTTTAGTTTGATGAAAATACTTCCTCACCGCAAGGATTCTCAACATGGCCATTTGTTACCATTGGAGTTAGGACTATAACAAATTCCTGGGGCGCCTGGGTGGCTCAGTCATTAAGTGTCTGCCTTCGGCCCAGGGCGTGATCCCAAGGTGCTGGGATCCAGCCCCTCATCAGGATCCTCCACTGGGAGCCTGTTTCTTCCTCTCCCACTCCCCCTGCTTGTGTTCTCTCTCTTGCTGGCTGTCTCTCTCTCTGTCAAATAAATAAATAAAATTAAAAAAACAAACAAACAAATTCCTAAAGGCGGCAGTCCCTCACTGAAGTTGGAGAGGAGAGCAGCGCAAAAAATGGAATATTATGCTGTTGAGAAAATGAATAAAATAACACAATGTGTGTCAATACTGAAACATCTCAAAGTAACAATATGAAGAAAAAATCATGAAGCAATGCGTATAATATAAATCGAATTATATCAAATTAAAAAATATGCATATGTGGTAAAACCTTGAGAAAGCATATAAAATGCAGGACAGTGTTCCTTGCTGGGGAATGTGGAGTGATACAGTTCTGGAGGGGCACACAGAAGCCTTTGCATTACCTGCTGATTTTCCACATTCTGAGCTAGATAATGGGGTTTCCATGTTCTGTGTTAGATAATGAGTGGGGTTTCCACGTTCTGAGCTAGATAATGAGTAAAGGGGTTTGTTTCTTTATTATTTTTTAAACTGCACAAATCTACTATATGGACTACCATGTATGATATTTATAGTAAAAATGTTAAATATAAATAGGATGCAAGACGTTAGAGCAGTGACCGTAAACTGCTGAGGGTAGATATTCTGATTGTTTGGCTATCAGAGAAGAGACTTCATCACATTCAGACATTGAGGAAACAGGAATATGAGTTGTGGCTTCAAAATAAAGGAAATAGAACAGATTAAGCTCCATGAAGAAGCAGAAGGCAACTAGCACACCGAGGGAACCAGAAGTCTCAAGTAAGAGGAGAAACATTTTCCCAGTGCTATAAGAGGGAAAGAAGCAAAGATAGTGGATAGAATTACATTTTTAGGTGGCACAGGAGCAGAGAGGATAAAAAAGTATTACTGCCTTGCTTTCTATTTTCCATGGGAAGTAGTGGTTAATATTCTACTGAAAGCACAGATGAAGGCATAAATAAGGAATTGAAAACACTGGGAATGTAAAATTACTGCAGGTAAGAAATGAAGAAGAAACAAATAATGGAAAGAGAATAGTGTGCAGACATTATTGAGGGTAAAGATAAGGTTTATTATATTATCACCAGACTACACAACTGAGTGATTTTCTTCACTAATGTTCAGAAACTGGGGTGTAAATGACAACTGTATTGATAGATGAAGGACTGCTGTTTTCATACAGTTGATAGAACAGAAGGTTTCAGGTCACTGAGAAGAAAATGAAAAAAATAAGGGAGCTCTGATTTCTAGACTGAAGAGGAAGGATATAAACACAGGAGCCACAGAAAAAATGAATGAGAATGCCAAGGTCAGAAAACAGTGAGACTCAAACCTGGTTATACCTGTAGCAAGGAATGGAAAGACTAGTGTGAGCCTGGGATATTGAAGAATGTTCTTTCAAGGATTAAGATACACATAATGGCAAAGTCCAGGGCAGGGCCTTGAGTCTACGTGAAGGAGAGTATATCATTGCATTGTAGTTGAAGTAGGAAAATATGACAACTTGCGTTGCTTCAAGGATTAGAGACCATAGATTAGGAGAGGAAGCACTAGGAAAATGCTTTTGTCCTGTGACACAAAACCCTGAGATGTTTATACATATAAGCTCACGTTTAATCATCTCACTTCAATCCATTAATTAAATGCATTGAATAGACATGGGCTTGTGGTATCCCTCTTTCCTCCCACAAATTTCTCATGTTGCACTTAAAATTCTTATTCTGATTTTTTAAACTGATCTTTTCTTTTTTAGGATTATTGCTACTGTCTATTTTAATAAGCAGTATGTGTGTGGGGGGGTGTGTGTTTAATCTTGATTCCTCATAAAAAGTGCCAAGGGGAAGAAATCAACAATTGATTGGCTACCAGGCTTGGAAGAAGTTGTCTATACGTCTAACTACACAACAAACTTATGTGATATGCAACAAGCCTCCTAATCTTTCCAGTCAACACACTATTTATTCATTGGCCTGGTAGTACTATCTCTGCCTCCTTCATAAACTTGGAAAGAACAAAACAAGACGGCACATGTCAGAGCAAAATGGAAATACAAGGTATTATCAAGTTTATGATTCCATAAGTAAGCATTAAATCCTAAGCAATACGAAGTAAGTAAGAGGAAAAGATCTAAACACAAAATGAGACTCTCTATAGAGATGAATTTTAGTTAACATATTAACTTTGATCCATGCTAGATAGATTATTTAGAGATTCAGTTCATACAAAATCACTGTAGAGCTAGTATATCATTGGTACAAATAATTGGATAAATTTATTTTTTTTCCACTTACGTATCTTCATTTCATTTGATAAAATGCTAAAATATCTTTTTAGCATTACCTAGTTTTTCATAAAGTATCTTTCCCTCCCAGACGTCGTATATAGAGTTTTCCATGAATTGTAAATTAGCGTCCAATGAAAACAAGTAAAACAGATTTGATTACGATTTTCTTAAGAAAACTTATTACATGATGAAATATAAACTACAGATGATAATGTTTTAATATACCATGCATCATTTAATCTTTTTTGACTTTTTAAATGGAAATTAATATACATGTATTATGAAAAGGTTTTATTGATTAAAGTTTATAAGTTTATAATAATTAAAGATTGAAAGATGCTACTTTCTACTTACAGTGCTTTTTCTATGAAATGACATTCAGTAAGAGACACCAAATACCCAAAACAATTTTATCTAAATTGTAATGTGTATATTCCAAATTAATATCACTTAACATATGTTAGAGGGTCTTTTTATTATCCTGTTTCTCTGTTCAAAATTCACAAGCCTATATGAGTTTAAATACAATAGCATACTATTCCACCTCTATAGCATGAATTCGTTTCCTAGATGCTTGATACTTTTGTCTGAAATTTAAAATGTCATGTAATTAGAATTGTCTAGTCATTTCACTTTAGAATTTAATTTATGAAATTTGGCACTTATAAAATACTTCCAACACTCAGTTTTTTAAAATGTATATGAAAATCATAAGTATATGTGATATATAAATGCCATATATGATATATATGAATATATAATGTTATATTTAATGTATTTATATTGTTTGAACAATAGTCTCATAATAGGTATATACACTCTCATATTGTCCAAAATATAGTTTACAGATCCTGTCATGTTTGCGAACCAACCTTTTCTCATGTTGAAAATAATCACTATGACCAGCCTGCAAGAACTGCATCTTTAAGAATATAAGAGAAATCCCAAATGCTTCTTTCAGATTTACATAAAAGTTTACCTCAAAAAATTAAAGATAGAATTACCATATGATCGAAGAATCCCAATTTTTGGGTATTTGGCCAAAAGAATTAAAATCAGGATCTCTTAAGAGATATACGTACTCGTGTTTCCGTTGCGGCATTATTCACAATAACAAAGATGTGGAGACAACCGAAATGCCCACCGGCAGATGAACGAATACAGAAGATGTGGTGTATACATGTGGTAGAACATCACTCAACCATAACAAAGGAAATGTTGCCATATACGACAACATGGATGAACTTTGCAAATATTATACCAGGAGAAAAGAGCCAGATACAGAAGGATAAATCGTGCATGATTCCACTTCGATGAGTTATCTAAAATAGTCAATCTCATAGAGGTGGAAAATAGTTGCCCTCTGTGAAGAGGGGGAAATGAGGAGTTGGTATTTAAATGGTATAAAGTTTCAGTTGTGCAAGATGCATAAATTCTAGAGATCTGCTGTAGGACATTGTGCTTATAGTAAACATGTTATACTATATACTTAAAATTTAAGAAGGTAGATCTCCAATTACCTGTTCTTACCAAATTAAAATAAAAAAAAACACAATAAAATTTTTAAAAGTTGACCTTCTAGGATGTGTCTATGCTGCCTTGTTCAGGAAGATGGAGTATAAGCCTTGCACATCCTAGTCCTGAATCTATTTCCTGAAAGGATGATGAGTATCTCAATTTGATTTTCTCATATTTTAAAATCATTTACCTGTCACCTGCTGCAGAGGGCACATGGTCACATGCAAGAAAATAATTACAGCAACAGCAACACTCTTTGGGCAATGTGAAAGATCCTTTGTTATTTATCTGCATTGTTCCATAACAGTAGCAGGACAAATTTAAATAAAGTTAGAGCTGCAATTATTTATTGTTATCTTTTAGATTATTTTTTACCTGGATAACACAGAAGAATAAACATAATCAGTTCCAGCTGGAAACACTTCTACACTATGTCAAGGACAATAAGTTCACAAATTGACTTTACCTGCTATTCATGTGGTATATGAAAAGAATCAGGCAAAGGGGAATTTAATTAGTGTGTCTCATAGTAGGAATAAATAGAAAAAACGATAGACTACTGATTGCATTGAAAATGAGTAGCATGCTTAGCTGTCAACAATTGAACAGAAGTGGTTTGTTAGCATTTCTTTGGTCACACACATTTTGATTTTATCAGATTATTTCATGTGGAGTCTAAAGCGCGTGTGATTTTAAGTATAATGGTAAAATGCAATTTTATTATACTTATAAATTGGAGAGTTGTTATCAAAATTATACAACGACAAGTATTTATACTGAAAAACTAAAATATTCTAATATTTACTGAAGGCTTTTATAGATCAAAGCAAAAAGCAGAGGGAGAAATAATACCAAAGAATATTTATTTTTATATAGAGGCTCCCCGTCTTAAAAACTAGAAAGACAAAACAATAGATATCTCTGATTCAATGAAGCACATTGCCAAAGATATTTTATTATATACATGTAATTATCATTTACTGTCTTATTAAAAACAAGGGAAAGAGCTCACAAAAGTGAAAATCAGGGACTTTATTATGTAGTGATTTTGTGCTAGTAAGTACTAGAGATATAGTATTATGATAATATTCATTGTGGAAAAATAAATTTGTATATTGCCTTCACATTCACATAAACATATACATATTAACAATTCCTTAAAAACAAGATTAAATAATTTGCATTACTTGATATTACATTATATTTCTGCTATTTAAAACCTAATCTAACCTCAGCTTTTACTCATGTCCCTTATCTATTGCCTTTGAATGAGTAGACAGCCTAGTTCATGAGTCATGCAAAAATAGCTTAGTTCTCAGTTTGCTTTGTGCTATACAAGGACTCCAAATAAAATATATGCATGCATTTATACATTTAATTTACAAAACTTACTGAGATTCTAGTATATGTGATCCTATTAAGAAATATGTAAGAGTATCTTTGCCTAAAAGAAAATAAACTACAGGGGAAGTCGCCAACATGGTGACATAGAATGCTGTTGAGGTTTTCTTTTCCCATGGATGCATCAAATATACAGCCACACATAGATCAGCCCCCTCTGAGACAAATTCAGAAACTAGTTGACTGGCTCCTACATGTTGGCCAACTGAGAAAATACCTACATTGAAATGGGTAGGAAAGGCGGAGACACACTCTCGCCTTGAACCCCAACTCCGGCACAGCACCTTAACCATCAGGTGGGAACTTCCCATTCCCGGCTTCCGCCTGAGGAGTGAAGGAGCACCTGGACCGCACATCTAGCACCCCAGCTTTAAGACTGCCAACTGAAGAATGGGCTCCCAAGTCAGCTAGCTCTGAGAGCCAACGAGACTTGTACTTATAAGTCTCCCAGGACTAGGGCAAACAAAGAGGCAGCTGTTGAATGGGCGTGGGAGCACTGTCCGGGGATATCCCCTTCCAGCACAGAGGGAGCGAGAGTCTAGCCCATGATTAGCCCCCATCTAGGCACTGAGTGGGGTCCTCTCTGGAGCCAGAAAGAGCCAGCGGGCGTTTCCCCCACCTTCTGCTCTTTGCTTGCTCCAATAATAAAATCCAGTCTCCGGCTTCTCCCTGGAAGCAACTTGTCAATACATCACGCGCCCCAACTTTTGCAGCTGCCACCCAAGAGATGCACCTTGAATCACCTATCTAGGCTAGCCAATGGAGCTTTGCATTTATGACTCCCACGGGAACATATTAAAGAAAAAAGCAGTTATCAAATGGGCACACAAACACTTCCTGCAGCTTGTCTCTCCAGGTTCAATGCAGAGGGAGCAGGCAAGAATAGCCAGCTACCAGTTTCTCCCAGAAAGGGTTTTGCCTGCATCCTTTCGCGGTCGTTGCCTCGGGACGAGGCTTCTGATCCGCCTGCACATAGGATCTTATTGGGATGATCCAGGAAGCCTGATAGAGCTGTGGACACAAAAGATACACAGTTCGATAAATGGAGGCACAACCCCAGTGCTGTATGGTAGGGTGGTTAACCTGTTCTGTTTATAAACCTGTTTGTAATCAGAATTTTAAGATACATTCCTACATGGCACATGCTTTCACTTTGCGTCGCAAAGAAGTAGTGGAAATCCGTATGTGATCTCTGTAAAACTTCAGTACTGTGAATTTTGAACAGTTATGTCATTACAAAGTTGAATCAAGAAGCTAGAAACCAATTAAAAGGTGGCTATGCAAACTAAAAGCTACGATAATTTTTCATTTTTAAAAAAATTAGGAAAGATAATTCAGAAACAAAATGCGATAGGTAATTAAGATTTCTGGCGACATTACAAGAATCTGGAGAAAATTAGGAAGGAATGTTAATAATAGATGCTAATGTTAAAACTAGCCATGCTGGACTGAAATTGAAGAAAGTTATACTTACCATGGATTTTTGGAAAACTTTTTGACAGCAAGGTCAATCAAACTGTAGAAAAGTTTTACTAATGAGGTAGATATGGCAAAGTCACTAAACATCTTTAAATAAAGTTTAGCCATATTAGTGGGAATGGTAGGAGAGCTCTTGTTTGGACTAGACATTTCTTCCAATCACTGTATTTGCTTTTAAACTTATCACCTAGAATTTTCAATAGGATACCAGTCTCCAGACAACTGGCATTTTCAGTGACAGTCCTTAATCTTTCTGCCTACCTCGAAGTATCAGAAGCTTTTATTAAGAACAGTGAGAATCTTGAAGTCTAAGATTAAAAATCTTGGTTTATGATGAGCACAAGATTTAATATGGTAAATCAGGCATACAAAAGAAACAAAAGGAAAATTTAAAGTAAATTATTTCATCTCCATAATCAAATTTCTCAGTTTCCAGACCTGGTAGAAAGTCATACAGCAGATAGATATAACTCAAAATAAGTCTTTTTTTTTTTTTTTAACAATAGCTTTCTGAGAGAGATCATTATATTAGGATCAAGTTATACATTTCTATTGGATTTATGTAAAAATAGCAGCTAGATGATCATGGATTATTGCTATACCAATGTGAAAAATTATAAATTGTATATTATATAATCTTTAAGCCATAGATTGGGGGAAAAGCAATTAGACATTTTAATAATGCAAGTAAGGAGAATTTCATTAGATCAAAGATGGGTCTTTCAAGGACATGAAGAAATTCATGAAAAGAAAGAAATGATTGGAAAATAGTATGGCTTACCTCACCCAAAGTAAAAGGAAAACTAGAAATTATTCAATTATTTTAAATAGTATTATACTTTAGATATATAATTCAGAAATAAAAGCCCAGTTTCCTTCAGTTAGGTGGGGGATAAAACAAGTTTATTGTTTTAACAGCACATCTTATAATATTTGAAGGCAAGAAGACATAATCGCCTGCCAAAATTTATTAACATTAAATAATGTCTATTAGTAACTAAATTAAGGTCCCAGGGGGTTGATTTATAGGCACAATACATCCATTCCTGCTGCAACTACTTACTTACTAAGTCATTTTCTCAAGCACTATTCTAGGCACCAGATACATAAAGACGGAAAATGCAAGAACTTCATAGAATTCAGTTGCAAGTTAGTTTTAAATATCAATCCTAAAGAAATTGTATCCACGTTCATTTAAGTATTCCTTCAGAACCCATTTTTTCTTTACCATTTATGTTTATTTTCACATAAGAAATGTACAGTAATACTGACTAGAACATACACCGCATTTTTCATGGATTCCACGCGTACCCTTCCAGCAGCAATGTTGCACATGGGAACTACAGAATCCCCATTGCTTTTATATAGACCATTCAGGAAAATATTTATACACCTCCCAGTAATAACTGTGTAGTCAGACACAGTTGAACACTTGCTCTACATTTTACTCCCTACAGCCCGACGAGGGCCTCTTTATACAGATAGGGTAACTGAAGCTAGGAGAGGTTTGCAACTTGCCCAGGGCTAAAATTGTGTAAATTGTCAGGGACATGATTTCGACTCTTTGGATGGCCTGACTCCTAAGAGAGCTTTTAACTCCTTCACTCTATCCTGCTAGTCACGGATTAGTTGACCTTCCAGGAAAGTTCCCAAAGCAAATATCCTTAATATGTGAAAGTTCCTTAACACAATTATCTTCTGTTTCGGGATTGCTGTATCATCGGACACCTGCAAACATATCCTTAAACATGCTGTATGGTTGGTTTGTATATTATGCTAGTCTTTATGAAACAACTTTTGAAAACTAGACCCCATGGTGCATAATTGGTAAAAATAACATTGACAGAAGTTTTTTTCATGCGATTATAATTTTAAAAAAATGTTTAACACGACTAAAATATAAGGCAAGAAATCAGCCGTGTTTGTTCAATGAATACAGGTGGATGGCGCTCTCGGATCAGGAGAACGGCTGCTGCAATCTGAAATGCTGCTTCTTCACCTGGCTGCACAACACCTTTGCTGCTCTGATTGCTCCACACCAGCCCAGTCCTTCCCCTGATATTATTTCCCAGTATTCTATAGCCATGCTTCATTACTTGGAATTGTTCTTCAGTGTGTTGGCCGCGTGTTCCTTCAGCTTGCCCTATTTGAGATCTCCCCACTTGAGCTCACCATACAACTGCTGGCCAGGTGTCCTGCTGTCATCCAGCTTTTACGTCTGCGCAGTCCCGTGGAGCTGCATTGTAGCAACTGTAACTTCTCTGTTGTTGGGTTGGCCGTGTTCCAAGACTTTGTGTTAGTGAATATGTCCCCTCTCGTGATGCTAACTAAAATCAATGTTAAACATAAGGACCAATATTCTGCTTGTTTTTTAATTATGGCATGTTAGTAAACATCTATATACCTTTACAGTCTACATAATCTTTCCATTAATCAAATTATTTAAATGTTTACTTTGATAACATATTCCTTTTACCATGACTTAAATAGAACATTATTAACACATTAGAAAATTGAACAACTGGTGCATTTACCATCACTTTACAGGCCATCTGAAAGGTTACATATTAATTGACAGTCTCTGGTAAATTACTCAGAAATTCTGTGATGTGCAAGCATGCAAAAAAAAAAAAAAACTCCGAATATCCATAGAAAATATTAAGGTTGCACTAGGCAAGATACATGTAGAACCACAAATTGATCATAAGCTTCCCATAAGATATGGAAAAATATTCAGAATATAAACATTTATTTTGGAAAGCTACCAGCGAGAAACCTGATACTAATAAAAAATATGAATCTAGTCACTAATATGTTTAAGATTTTGGCTTATGTATTATTTTGTGCTCCAAATATAGCAAAATATCTAAAAATTGTTACTCTTTGAGCTGTTTCGTTGCATAAGTGATCCCACAGCTGACTTGGTATTCAGTTTCCACACACTTCCACATAAAATACTCATAAATTATAGGCAACACGAAATGGCCAAATGCATAAAAGTGAACACATTAGCATTTTCCATTCTTATTCAGTATATGATGACGTTTATTAGTTTTCTTATATGGAAAGGCACCATAATAAAAACAGAATCTGATTGAAATTGTTATGTTAGAAACTTTAAAGGAGAGTACACGAGTACTAAAGGAAGAGGTACTGCCACGAAGAAAAAGTAACAAAGAAGCAGTATAGTTACAGATTGATTGATTATGACAGTATTAGGCAGACCATATTGGTATGCGGTAAATCATTTAGTTATAGTAAATTATGTAAGTTCTTAGACTAAAAGCTAATCCTCATACTTCATTAATACTACATAACTTCAAGGTTGGTTGTGTTAGTAAGTTTTATCTGAAAGGTGGGAGGACCAAATAAAGGTTGACGTTGCAGTTGGTAAGGAGCAGCACTCGGACACCTACATAATGGAAAACAACAATCCCAGTTTCTCGTTTTGCGCATGGTACCACAGCACCATCTTTTATTCCAGAATAAAGGGCTAGATATTTTTCCCTTCTTCTACCCCACCCAATTCTGCTACACCATCATCCTATAATTCCAGTATAACACATGCCAATATTTGATGTAGTTATCAAATGAAAACATTTGAACATAATGTATATTTAAAAACTAATGCTGACTAGAGTATAGGTTACACGTATATAACTGGTAAATACAAAGTCAATAAAATCATGAATAAAGTGTATGGGAAATGCATTGTCATCTTTCAAAAATTGTGAATTGCTATTTTGTGAACTTTGGTTATGCGCACAGCGGATTTATTTTCAGTCAGTTCAACTTCTTCCCATTCCTCCTGCTCCAGCTTGCTTCAGTTTCCTATGCATGAGTCAGAGTTGCAAGGGCCTGAGGCATTAGAAGACCATTGTATTTTTTGGTGTGTTATCATCTAGTCTTATTGATTTACACAGACTTACCTTTGCACCTGATCTTTATAGAGTTCCACCCATTTCACAATTTTTTCCTCCTCACCCAGACTGCAAAACATGTCAAGTTCAGTGGCTCTTAGCACAAGTCCATGGTGCTTTTAGCACAAGTCCATTGTACTCTTAGGTACAAGAAAAACACACTGGAGCTAGAGAAAACTCTGGAGTTCACCTCAGACATACCTCTGTAGACAAGTCACCAAGACATTTCTACTCATTTCCTACCTTGTTGGTGCAAGAACACTTGGACACTTGGGGAGGCTGGAGGGCTCAGGCAGAGGACCCGACTCTCAATTGCCCAAATTATCTGGTATTCTAATATCATTCTTTCTTAGAGGCAATTAGAAACAAGGCTCTTAGCATCTGGTTCCGTCATTTTCTTTTTCTCCGTCTAGAGTTCTTTATCTAGTTCAGTTTAGTCTTGACTCTTAATCTACTCCTCTAAATCTATTGTTTATAAAATTAATGATATTCCTTAAATCCAACTTTCAAACCTTGGTTTTTATAATGAACTATTTGGGGGAAGATAAAGGGGTACATTTTAATATGTGGAAAATGACCTAGGTTAATATCTCAAAGTATTATTCTACCAGACGTATTTTTTCAATGTAGGAAAATTATGAACAATTCAACTTTATTTTTTATTTATTTTAATATGTACTTATATCTTGTTTAGTAAGAAATACACTGATATGTACAATTTTTAAAATGTAAGTTGAATTTCATTATGATAAAGTATCATTGTATTATGAAGTGTGATATTTTAGACCTGACAATATCCAATTGTTAAAACCCTCATCGATTTTATTATTAGCAGTAGGATATATATGTAATTTAAGGAACAGCAAGACATTTACTACATGATATTCTGCAGAAGTAATTATTTTACACAATAGAAAGATTTTCCATATACTGAAATAAGGAGAGAGAAAATATATGAAGTTTTTATTTTGAAATCTTGTAAGATATAAATAACCAAACCTCGTGTACAGAAGCACGTGGAAATGGTTTAAATTAATGTTTCTTCAGGTTGCTGTCCTGTGTGCAGAATCATGAAGTGATTTTTTAAATTTTCCTTAATTGTAAATCCTCGGGAGGAAAAAGTACTTTAACTGGGATCAGTGCTGGAACTTAAACTTCTTTCGAGTTCACCAGATGATGACAGTTTAAGAGTCTCACAAAAAGGCATTGCTGTTGTAGACTGCTAAATGCAGCATCCCAGAGCGGAAATTTTATTCCGATCTCTATCAGGAGTTCAAAGATGTGGTGCAGCTCTAAGTAGGTCTCATGACTTTTCAAAATTAACTTCCTTTTTGTGTCACTGGGATATTGTGAGAGAACTACTATTCTGGCTGATAGATGATCTGTATAATCAGTGAGGAAATGTGCTCCACTGAGAACCTCAGAATGACCTAAGATGATCTCTTCTCAGGCTGGAAACTTTGAAGTTTTGGTTGGCTATAAATCTTTGAGGATTTTTGTCTGATGAAAACACATTGCTAATATGATAAATCTACAAGTTTATATTTAAGAATCTTAATAGAATTTAAATAGGGCTGGACATTTTCCAAAGAAATAGCTCAAATAGATATATTAGACTTGGCAAAAAGAGTTTTAAGATCTAAGAAACACAACTTAAGCAGGTTACTCTTGGCGACCCACAAAAGTAACATTTAAAGTATCTTACTAAATTTGAATTTGAAAGGTGAAGGAAATATGAGGGCTATTATTATTTTATTATTATGCCATCAGATTGCAGATAAAGCTAAGGGACCATTTTAATAAATTTATTCCAACTGTTGTGAACTTTGTCCAACTAGGTGTGAATTTAGCTAGTTTTTCAAGCATGTGAAATAGATTTGGAAGAAAAAGCACCCTGAAAAGGCCAGTGTGACTCTTCTTTGTGTGGTTGAAAGTCAAACTTACAAGTGATTTACTTGCTAAATAGATGCTTAGTGGTCCAACATTCAGTTTAGAACTATTTTATTCATGTCTGTGGCATACGAAGCAAGAATATCACAGTTTCATTAATTAAGCATACATATCTAGAAGTATTTTTCTGAGTTTGAATATTTTAGGGGAAAAATGCAAATCATAAAGCTTTATAGAATGATTTGTCCACATCTGTGTAATTCAACAGATATATGCGAAGTACAATTGACTTCCTCAGTCAGGGCATATCATTAAAATTGAAGACTAAAGTGGTATGTCCATCCTAAAGTAGCTTAGCACAAAGAAAAGATGAGAAAAAATTCTTAGTTTTATGTTTTTACTAGTATGCACTGGTTCCCTTAAACATCCAAAGTAAAAGTTACAAGGCCCTCTTCATTTGGGCCTTAAAGTATTCATTAATAGCCTTTTTAAGAAAAAGCTCTTATTACAAGTTTTCTAAGAAAAATCACTAAATATGACTAAATATGGTTTTCCATATAGTGAAGACAATTCACAATAGAAATAAAAAGAACTAAAAATTCTAAGATCAATGACAAAGTAACCAAATGTAGAAGAAATAAATAAGAACCAGAAATTATGTTGTTGTATTTAAATGGATAAAAAGAAAGAATGCAAACTATAATGTGATCCCCAAGTACTAGGAAATAGTCACACAGATCCCTTATGTGTATATATCTTTAAGAACCCTAAACAATTACCGAAAAAAAAAAAAGAAAAAAGGAAAGAAGAAAGCAAGAAAGAGAGAGAAGGAGGGAGGGAGGACAGAAGGGAGGAAGGGAGGCAGGAAGGAAAGGAGGAAGGAAGAGAAAGAAAGAAGGGAGGAAGGAAGAGAGAGAGAGAAAGAGAGGGAGCGGAGCGAGGGAGATAGGAAAGAAGGAAGGGGGGAGGGTGGGAGGAAGGAAGGAAGGGGGAAGGAGAAAGAAAGAAAGAAAGAAAGAAAGAAAGAAAGAAAGAAAGAAAGAAAGAAAGAAAGAAAGAAAGAGAAAGATTGATTTTCTTTCAACTAGATACTCACTTTCTCTGCTGTTATTGTCCTTTATAACAGTCTTTAGTACTGAAGGCTTGTTCCATCACAATCTTATACTCTATCATGACTCGGGTCAGGACTTTACTCTCCTGCTGTAAAGCTACTTCCTAAATCTCTGCTACTGTATGTTCACTCACCCATGAGGAAGAAATAATAATAATAGTAATAATAATACCTACTACAAATACAACCAGTTCTTTGTTCACGCATCACCTCGTTGATGCTCTCAGTCATCCTGGAGGTAGACAAGCAAAGCACTCTTGTTTTCATTTGAAATGTTAGTAAATAAACTCTGCTAACAGTTTGTAAATTGCTAGTTCTTAGTTTACTTCCAGTTTCTCAGGCTCATCAAGTCTGTTCCTGTGAAATACACAGAGAATCATCTACAAATGCAAAAAAACTCAGATTGCTCTTAATATCAACCATATTCTGAGCCAATTCTGATCTAAAAACAGCAGCTACGTCTAACAGCACTTTACTCCCATTTCAGAGCAAATGCAGTTAAACCTTTGCCTTGCTTTTTTTAGTCAAGTCCTGTGCTGGATTATTCTATCGCGCATCCCCTATGGTAGATATTGAAACTGCAATTCGGCATGTCTGGGGCAAGTTCTGAATGTCCTCATAGGCTCTGCCTTATTAAAGTAATTACCATTCCCCTTGTAACCACAACTCTCACTATCCTCTCTACCCCACTGCATCCCAATCCATCACCTTGTTCCTGCATTTGCCCCTGCCCCCCCCCCAACATATAGCACATTTAGGCATCACCTGGTTTCCCCCATCTATAGGATTGGCCATCATTTCATCAGCTCTGCCTCCCTTCCCTACCTTTGGATGTGTGTGTCTGGGGGGAGGTGGGAGATTTGCTCAGGACACTCCCACCTCCAAGGCCAGTAATCCTTTCCTGAGCCCTGGCAGTGCTTTGCTGCCAGTCCTTTATCCTAGAGACAGGACCCTGTTCTTTCTTCTCTAGTACCTAATGGCTCAGGTTTTGTGTTTTTTTTTTTTTCACTTCAGTTTACAACAAATATAATTTATAGCCTAATGAGCCAGTATAACAATTCACACACATACTTAAAACAAGTTTTAGGAAATAATACTAACGCTTGACAAGTGAGTTGGTGTCAGCATTCTTAATTTTCTATTTTGTTCTATTTAATACTACTTTATTCTGTGCTTTATTCTAGACCTTTCTGTTATTTCTTCTTAAAAAAGGCTGATTAAAGTAAAATAAAATGAATTTACAATTTGCTAACTGGATCATGGCCCACAATTTGATAAGACAATGCTGTATCTCACTAGTAATGTTCCACTTAGGAGAACATTTACCCAAAAGGTAATAGTTGCAGCTCACCAGGCTGCCATAGTCTTTGTTTTCAAATTTAGGAACTGATCAACAAGTTTTAAATAAATTGCCATACCTTCCAGCAGAGGTTAAAAACACATGAACTATTATCACTACTTGGCCACCAATTCATAGGACAATTATGCTAAGAAATCTTCTAACTTCTGTTTTTCTTTTTTTTCCTGAAATCTACTTGTGAGATACATGAGAACAGATAATTTGTTTTATTAATTGATGTAGCCCTTGTGTCTAGACAGATGCTGGCATATAGAGAGCACTCAAATATTTATTGAATGAATCAATCAATGAATCAGTGAATGTTTAGAAGAGGCTTAGTAGATTGTTACTTATTCATGCCTTCTCTCATTCAATACACATCTGATGAATACCCATTATATGTTAGTCACTTAGTCACTGTGCCTGTTCCTGGTTACATTATACAGTTACTTCAAGCCAAGTCCCTATTTTTAAGAATCTCTCAAACTAGTAGAATATATCTTCGGTAAGTTTCTGAGTGTTAAAGGACATTAATGATAGATTAATAAGTATCCTTTGCTATACATGGAGCATTAATTACGACATATATGTTAATGTTCTCCTTGTCAGTCAACAGATATTTAAAGAACGTTTGGAATGTGTCAGGCATAGTTCTAGACCCAGGAGACAGAATGAGAAGCAGGAAAAATTTCCTTCCTTCAAGAAGCCCACAGTTCAGTGGGACAGGATAGAAATACTGTATAAACAAGGAAATAAGATAAAGTAAATAGCATTAAACGCCATGAAGAAATAAAACATGGAGAAGAGACAGAAAATGACTGGGGAGGAAGTTAGGTTAGAAAGAAGACAGAGCCCTAACTTAGTATAGCTTCTAAATTCTTCTAGGAGACAGTGGGAAACTGAGATATTGGGGAAACTGTATCAGGAAAGGCAAAAAATACCCTTCTCCTTTTTCAGTTCAGAAAGACACAATGTTTGTACTCTTCAAAGTTTGAAGTTTCATACTGCTGGCCATTTATCCTCAGGAAGAAAAAAATTCACAGAAAGATTAAGACAAGAAAAGAAAAGAAACAGAACCTTCTCTTTCTAAGTAACCAAGGTTAGTACAAAATATTTTGCTGCAAAGGAGGACAGAGTGTTAAATTGAACCCATGTTTAAAGGGAAATGATTGTTATGACATACATTTCTCATATCAGAGCAATTTAGATAGGAAATCACCAGTAAGCAAACATTCTGTATTATAAATGAAAAAATCCTGAAAGGATTATTGTTGTCTTTTTCACTGAACACATCAACAAGAAAATTATTCAGCCCAGGCAGAGGAAACAAATATCATCAAGTACAACAGTGTTGCTGTTTGGATCCTTCTCCTATCCTCAAGGACTGTCATGTTTTCAATACTCATTTCCTTGTATGTCACCTTTCAGTACAAGCCTTTATGTCTTGTACTCATTCAGTCTGTTCATTTCTTGATTGCCACTATTGTGAACTTCTAGAATTTTAAGCATACAAAGGACAACTACTTTCCCTGAAATAAAATTATGATGCAAAAACTAAAAATAAATACAAGTTGAACACATTTGAAGTAAATTTATATAAGTAGACTGTTAAATATTTACACTTAAAAACTAGACTATATTCTTGGAAATCAGATATAGACACTTTTTAGTATACCTAGGATAGTGTTATAAGTTATCTTTCAATAAAAACAAGCTAAATGGAAAAAAAAAGGCAGTAAAGTCATTCTATTACAAACTCACTCTGAGAAGAAAAACAGAAACATAGGCCCTTAAGATCCATTCCTCACTATTTGCTTCTCTGCTTATAAGATAGGGTTCCTGACCCTAACGGTTCATTTTCCAAGCTCTCACATCAGCAGACCTCTTCCTCTGGCCCTTGGGGGCCATGGTGGAAGACATGGGAATGAGAGAAAGGAAGAAGCCAGAGTGTTTCTTCCCCTTCCCGGCATTTTTATCACTGTGCCGATGATGCCTCCAGCAATGCCCACATGACCTGTGTGGCTTTAACTCTCACTAGACAGACGGCCTGAATCTAGCTGTCGCACATAAACCTCTCCCCTTAGCATAAGTATAATGGCCTCTTTCCTTTTTACCTCCAGCCAAAGAGAACTAATCGCCCCCCATTGTTGCTGATGTCTACATTTTATCATTGTCCCCATATTGTTACTCAGCTTTTCCATTACCGGTGCGACCAATTCTCTCTGTTTTAAATGTGTTGAGTGGTTTCATTTTCTTAGTTACAACTTGAACACTATAAGCAATATGTGATCCGCTTCATACACATGTGCAATGTCAAAGTGTTATAATGTGTATATTGAAATGCATAGTCTTTTCATACATATGGTCATCCGTACATACCCCTGTATTCTTTCCCATTCTTAAATTTTATTATGGACATTTATATAAATGTTCTTTAAATTATTTCAACAAAGTTATTTTATAATGCTTATCAATTTCTATGAGATAAGGCTTTCTTATTCCTATGTGGGTAACACCAACTTGACAAATTTTAGTCCATCTCTATTATTCTTCTTTCCAGAACACTTGCCCATTCTGTAAAAGCAAACCACCTTTCTTGGTTTTCTCTTCTTCCTACCTCTTCCATATTGTTTTTACTAGAGTTGCTATTTTTCCCTGCAAATTCAGTCTCTTATATTTGATTGGTCCAAACTAAACAAATGAAGGAAGAGGAGGGGGAAAGAAACAATTACTTTTTCTAGGAGTTTAGACCTAGGATTGCTCTGTGTTTGGTTGGCTATGGTTTCTGCCTTACAAAGAGAAATAATGTGCAATGAAGTGAAGGACCAGTATTCAAAGAGAAGCAGAAATAAGAAAATAGAAATTAAAAATAAGAAGCAGAAAGAAAGAAATCTTCAAAGAAAATAGAAGAAGAAAGGTAGAATTTAAGATTCTCTTTGAAATTCTTTTGATCAGCCTTCATTCTTGCCTTTTCAATCTGTTTTTTTTAAAATCTAAGTAGACACTTATACATATATATATGTATATGCATATATATGTATTAATTTAAATAATTGGGGACATACTCTAAACCAATTTAACCATTTTTGATTATGCTAGGTTGAGTTCATTTTTTGTACTTTGCAACCTAACATGTCCTAAGTAAGACAAATTTCATTTTATTATATTGTGTTGACATGTCATACTGTTAAACCTGTTCTTTGGAACAAGGACATTCCTTGTGTTAGTGTAATGAGGCCTCACATGGAAGCCAAATTATTCTTGTTGTCTAGAATTCATTTTTAAAGGCTTGAAATCCAGACTTCAGCCAGAATTGAGAGTAAAAGCCACAGGTAGGCTGCAGAGTGGAAATTTGGCTCTTCTCAACCTAGACCATGAAAAAGACAAAATGTCTACCCATGCCGAGGGTGAATTTTAAGAAGCTATAGAACAGACAGCAAGCTAGAAAGAAAAGAATTTTAAAAAAAAATGTATCAAGGAAGTTGAGCCATTGGTCTGTATATACACATGTAGCTCTTTGAGATACAGTGTATGTATTGCAAGGCAATGCATGGAATAGGATTAGTAACTGAGTGCTCTGAATACATTATCTGAGGGGATACAAAAACTTGCAATGCGAAATTACACATTTTTCTCTTCTATTTAATATTCATTTCTTTCTTGTTCCTTTTTATATAACTGAAATAGATGGCTTCAAGAGCAAAATGCAACTCAACTGACAGAGACAGTATGGCAGGTCACAATTGGTAACGGCCTTTGAAATGCCTCTGTTTTGTTTTCTTATATATTTATAAAGGTTACTTTAAAATCTAGGTGTTCACAGTAGTTAACTTGGAGAATTATTCTCACTGAGTTTCCTCCAGTTTTTTGTACCACTTTAAAAAATGTTATATAATTTATTTTCTTTAACGGAATGGGACAGTTGTATTTAAAAACATGAAAATTCTTAAAAGAAGCACTGCCTTAAGATGACAGAGAAGAAAGTTCATTCCAAGCCTCCCCCACCCTGTGCTTTCCCTCAAGGCAGATTTTTGATTCTTCCCTAAACATGCACACACATTCACTCACACAAAATGTTCACGAACTAAGGTGAAAATGTCTAAAAAGAATGAGCTTTTAGCAAAATAATTAAGCAGATTAATTTGTCTGGTTACATTTTACTTCTCTCATTTCTTTTTTTCTCTCAAATCCTTCTAAGTCCATGTGCTCTTACTTCCTCCCTGGCTCATTGGCTATTTCCCAATAAATAGAATAGATTAAGAGATGGCAAAGATTTTCCCATTTCATTTATACTCGTATTTTAAGAAAGAGGTATTTGGAGAGTGAAACTTTCAGGATTCATAATAAATAAATGTTTAGTGATGGAAACTCCACCCTTGATAATATAATGAGACAGAGTTGGGCATGTGCTCAGATTCACTGAGGTGAATCCTTACTCCATTGAATTGTTGGCCGAATGTTGCAAAAGTGTGGCTGAGGACAGTAAAGTTTCCTTTAGACTGTTACATTCACTATACATAAACAAATTAATTTATCTATTGCTTATCCAACAATGAACATATTTTATTCTTTGAAATACCAAGTTTATTCTTATTGGCTAGTAATCCGATCTAAGGATCATAGGTCTTAGGGTCACTTCCACTCAATAGAACACAAAGTATTTTTAATATTCCGTGCCTATTTAAATTTAAGTTCCTTTTTGCTGACATACAGAATTTAACACAGAACTGTATACTTCATAAAATAGTGATTAGATCTATGTCCAGATTATCCAGGGTTTTTTTATGGTTTTTAAATTTAATTCAATTAAGGTAAGTCATGAGAGAACACTGTTAAAGTTCCTTGGCAGTTTTCACGAAAGTTTGTTTGCTTTTTTAAATTAGGTCAATTTAATCAACATTAAAATGTTTCAGGGAATGAATAATGAATGTATCTAGTAATGACAAATACCAGATTTCACCCAAAAGTATGAATGAGTGATGGTAGAGTGGAGATCAAATAGAGGTGAGCTTCTCCAAACTCACCCTTTACATTATTTCATATTTCTAAAACTATTTTTCATTCCAGAGCTGTCCATTTCTTATACTTATGCAGAACTTACCTTTTTAAAATAGTGCAAAGGAAACCACTACTGACAGCTATTTTTAATGAAAAATTCTTTGTTTGGGACCAAGTTTCATTTATCTCTGAAATGCTAATCCTTCTTCAACCCCCCAATGGTGAATTATTCACCCACTAATAAGGTATCTCAAAGATTTCCTTTGCAGATCCTCGGTGTCTGCCTGCTATAGTTCAAATAACCAAACAGCCAGAGCCATACCAGTCACCTCAGTTTTGTGTAACTTTTAAAAAAATTACTTAGCATAATTTCTTAAATTTTTTGCAAGATTGTTCATATAAATGATTTCACGAGTTGAAAATCATCCTTTGTTAGACCTCTGATAAGGGCTGACTTTTATCTTGGTAAACATGGCTTCCGTAATCACAGGAAGGGTTTCCTATCCTTATTAAAATACTTCTCAGCTGGTGCCACAGTTGGTCTTGTGGCTGCTGTCAACTTGCCACTGTCTTGTCTTGTCTAAGTTAAATGCTGTATCTCCTATTGCCATCTTGTTACCATCACTCCTAAGATCCCACATTCTGTGTGTGTGTGTGGCTGATTGAGTTCCAGGTACTCCTGTCATTGCGGCATATCATTGCTGCCATTGGTCTTACCTCCCACTACCGCCATCTTCAAAGCAAAGTGATACTCTCTTTGCCTATACGAGTTGTACTATGGTGGTCAAGACTGCCTGCAAACTGATCACTAAATTTTTCCATTCTAACAGAATGTATAAATCATTCTGGCTTAGTATTACATGCTATGTGATTATATGTTGAAAGCCTCTGAGTTATAGATGCTAGGATTTTGGATTATTCACTTTCCCCTTCCATCTGCATTTTGAGTATTGGGATAAAAGGAATACTTTCCAGGAAAAGTGTCACTAGAAGCCCTTGTAGCATCTGTTCCATAGAGCACATGATAATATACTCAGAATGATACACAAAATATGTCTGAAAGTAGAATAGAAAATTTGGTTAAAATATAAATGTTCAAAAACAAATATAAAAATACATGAAAAATATGCTGTAATAAAGGTTAAGGAGGGAGGTTTTTATCAAACACACAAGAACAAGCATTTAATATGCCATTTTGTGGGAAAAAGTTCCATGTAATCTCAAGAGATGGTATCCAAAAAAGAAAGTAAAATTTCAAAGGAATAAAACTGAGTTTTGTTAAGATTAAAGGATAATGATATATTTAAGAAGCAGAAATAAATCACTGCTTATGAAATATTACACATTAAAAGAATATGGATAGTCAAACCATTTACTAAATAAATCAAAGAAATCATAAAAATATTAAATTCTAGTATTTTATTTTTTTATTTTTAAAGGGACCTAACAAAGTTGGAAGTGGCAAAGTACAAATTAAGTATAAGTAGATGTGTTATCAGGCCCAAAATATACATAGGTTAATTTCCTTTGTATTCGATGATTCCTTGATTCTAGAAACACTGGTAAACATATGCGCAATAGACTGTGATTAGTGGTGTAAGAGATAAAAAAAATGGAGTAGAGTATGGTGCTGGACTATGAAGTTGACAATGATTGATTGATTGATGATTTTATTTATTTGAGAGAAAGAGAGAGAAAGAACGAGTGGGGGGGGGAAGGGCAGAAGGAGAGGGACAAGCAGACTCCCCACTGAGCTGGGAGCCCGATGTGAAGCTCCATCCTAGGACCCCAAGATCATGAGCTGAGCTCAAGTCAGAGGCTCAATTGACTGAGCCACCCGGGTGCCTCGAGAATGATTTATTTATGACTAAAGAAGACCTTCCCATAAGGAAGTACGTTTTCAATATGTAAGAAGGAGGGATGGCTATAAAATCTGAAAAAGTAACATGGGAAAAATGTACAGAGGCTTGAATTGTCTATCAGATTTAGAAATTGATGAGAAATTCGCCTTTCCAACTTCCCTTTCAAGTCTAATGATTATCAGACGAGAGGGGGCAGAACCGTCATTGATAGAAAATAATCAAAGTCCAGACCACATTAGGAGATAACAAGCGAGCACCTTGGTACTCTAAATAACTTTGGGTGTCTTGAGTCAGACAAATTACTTTCTGAGGTACAGTAAGATTTGCATTGATATCACCGAACTGCTGTTAACGGTCTCTGAGGAACTATGTTGAAAATAACACAGTCCTAAAAGCTGTCAGGCTGGCTAATTTGTGGAAAATGACAGACAGTTTAAGAATATTTTATCAAGCAGATGCCTGTGAGAACTTAGAAAGACCAGAAGGGAAGAGGTCATTGTTAAGAGCAGGAACAAAAGCATAAGAACAACAAAGAATGAATCTCAGCAAATACAGCCGTTTCCTCTTTTCTCCCTTTGTATGCATTTATCACAGTTAATTGGGGGAATGATACAGATTAAGGTTTTTTCAATCTTGGCATCGTCTATATATTGACTTGATGATTTTTTTTTTTTTTTTGTGGGGGATGCTATCTTACCTATATTGTGGGACGTGTAGCAATGTTCCTGGCCTCAATTGCTGGAAGAGTCTTTCCATCTGTACCTCCTCTCTGGGGTGGAGACAATCTGTTTTTTCTCTGGAGGACAAAATTTTACATGGTTGAGAAGAATTGTCATAGAGGTAAGGTTTCTGAACATTTTCAGGGAATTTGACAATTCTTCCAAGATATTACTTGGGAAAAAAATGAACAGATATAAATAGAAGGTTTTTAATAATTAAGTGTATTCATATCTGGCTTATTTACCTATTCACAAATATTTATTGAAAATCTACTTAGAATCAGACACAGTATCTGGTATTGGGATAAAAAATAATGTGAGTTATATCAGTATCAACTTTCAGTAAGTTTTTCATGCCTCTATATTTAGTCCTGTAATGTCCATCATTTTACTGAGGATTTGGCTGTAGACAAAGATGTTATGGGTTCCTAAGCAAATCTGGAAGCCTCCTTTAAGTGGATTTCCAAAGGTAGGTCAGCATTTGCTAAGCTCAGGGTAGGGGAGGGAAGTGAAGCAGGAGAGTGTTTTAGGTTGAAGAAATAACACGTCTAAAATCCCTGATATGGAAATAAGAAGACCTACTAGAGGATTTTTGACAAACCTTCCAGTTGGAGAAAAACACTGAGAGACAGTGTGGGAGCACATGAGTGTATAAAGACATTGAAATGGCAGCACCGCGATGAGGCTTGCACAAATTATTTAGAACGTTTTACTTCACATAGAGCAATGAGAAAACATTAAAGGATATTAACAAGTGTCTGATAAGAAGCTATTTGTTATTTGTAACAGTAACTCACTATTCAGTGTAGGGAAAAGAATAGGCTGAGAACACAAGAGAGCCACTGCGATAAATGACTAGCTTTGATTAGCTAGCTTTGATTGGCAGTGACACCGGAAAGAAATAGAAGGCTTCAAAATAAACTGAGGAAAAGTGAAGGAAGATGCTCTTGTGCTGGATCTAGAGCTGGCCCCACCCCTTTCAGAAATGAAGCAATCCCCACAGGTTCTAGGGGTATTGGAAGCTGACCACTCGAATGATTGCCTACCTGGGAATTGCCTGCCGAAAGAGAGCCACCTCACCCCCAATCACGACCCATTTCTGGAGCCAACCTGCTTTTAGCAAAGGATCAATGCAGAGTTCTGGGTTGTTTGTTACACATCAACAGCAACTGGAACAGGCTCATTGTTTCAAAACCTTTTATTTTACTTTCATTTCACGAATACCGTGTAAACCAAGTATGACTAACGTGATTGAAATAATGTTCCTCGGTGAAACGTGTGCGTCTCTCAGGGACATCACTGAATGAGCTCATCTCATTGGAAGACCATTGCTCTGAAAAGTAGTGGCTGTGGTGGTCGTGAAAGGTGGTGAGGTGTTGACTTTCTTGCCGAGGCTCAGGGTGTTTCCTGATTAACTGTCACTGTTTGGAAGTTTCGAAAGTGCTATTTATTCGGCTGCAATGTCAAAAGTGTGTTGATAGCCAAAATAGGCATACCAAGTGTCGTGGTTTTCACTTGGAAACATTTTCCGTGAATGGATAAGTGATGGCTGATGTTACAGAATACACTTACAATCCCCCCAAAACGAAAAGCAAAGGGTAGCAAGGAACAGTTACGGGAACACTAATACTGTGAGGAACTCAAATAATGCCCAGAACACAGCGGTCTCCTACTCTCCCTTCAACATCACAGCTTTACTAAACATTTTCCTCTAAATTTCAGAAGGCCCTCCAAGTCTTCAGAAGGCCAACGATGTACCTTCTGGTTGCGTTAAAATGAAAATAAATCTTGAACCAATTAATAGCGAATCAAAATGACTCCCTCCTCACCACGTTGTATTTCTCCAGGTGTTGGCTGCATGGTTACTAGACTGACCCAAGCCACTGACCAGAGCGTGGTATCTTTTTGGTTGCAACAAGTGAATTTCCCCTGTGTCTCTTCCCTATTCTTCCTTAGTATCTTTGTTTTGAAAAGAGCTAAGAAGGGTGTGCTTGCTGAGATGAGCCACAGTTCAAATAGTCCTTACTTTTAAATTTTCCAATTGCTTCTCTTCCTGGCCACATTTATTTAAGAGCGTTCTTGATTATTATTAAATCTGGCAGGTTCACCCTGAATGCCTGCAGTGCACCAGTTCCTTCTGGAAAGCTGGAAGCAGGAGAGAGTGACTGCTGTACGGAGAATCACATCCGTCTGAAGCTGCACTGAGCTTTTGACCTTGGCAGTTTTTCTTTAGCTACTTCTAGCATTTATTCAGAGTGGGCAGTGACTCATCGGCTCTGTCACTATGGTGGTCATGTGGTATTAATTCTAAAGCCTTGGTGCTGCAGAGTTTCTATCTTTAATCCTTATTTGTGTACCCTAAGAGTTCAGACTTGAATACGCTTAACCTTCAGAATAAACTTTTGTGCATTTAAAGCGCACTTGAAAATAAGGAAGGTCTGGTTATGAGGTAGCAATTCTAATTGTAAAGTAATGTTAATAGAATCATTTGCTGGACGAGCATATGTGTGGTTACTGCATGCTGGCATTTGAAAAGTAATTTACTAACTTTTCTTTCCATAATTAGAAAAATAAAATGTCCCTTTTTATTCTCTTCTCTTCAGGTGCATTGCAGTAAATTTCATCTACACATCCATAAACAATATTAATTTTATATCCTATCAACATATACAAAAGTAATGACATTGAAAATATATGTATTAAATAATGTATGTGTATACTTAAGTCCATTTATGCCATTGGAATTATTTAAACTAGTGAAGATTTACAGGATAGTAAGGTAATAAAATGAGAAAATTATCTACCCTATGTGTTGTGTATTCAAGTTATGACGTGTTCGTGTGTTTTTGTGTATATATATGTGTGTGTGTGTGTGTGTATAAATCACAGGCGTGAAGGCTTATGTATGGGAAATTTTATTTTATTTGATTTTTAAAAGATTTTATTTATCTATTTGAGAGAGAGAGAGAAAGCACAAGTAGGGGGAGTGGCAGAGGGAGAGGGAGAAGCAGGCTTCCCACTGAGCAGGGAGCCGGGGGGATTCAGGGCTTGATCGCAGGACTCCAAAATCATGACCTGAGCCGAAGGCAGATCCTTCATCAACTGAGCCACCCAGGTGCCCTGTGAAATTTATTTTAATTTGGAAAACAGAGTTTTGGAAAAATCTCCTATCCTTCCATTCATATGATCTAGGTTTGGAAAAAAAAGCCCATTTTCATTGAGGCAAAAATATAAAGATAAGCATTTAGTATTTAAAAACGTAGTGCTGCTGTGACTAATAAATACCACACATAGTTTATACAAAATCTATATTTTCTGCAACTATCAAACACAAATTAACACAGAAGGAAAACTAGACATTTTATGTCGTTCATGGTAGAAAAATAGACTTTATTCCCTATGGCAGAATTGTAAATCATCTTAAGTTATATCAGAATTACATCTTTCCAAAGAAATACCTCTCCAATTTTATCCTTGAAGTACAGCCTTTAAAATGTTATCTTAATCAAAATGAATCATTTTCTATAGTGAATTTACCATTTCATGTACAGTACATTTGATCCTTTATTTCTTCCGAATAGCGAGTGAGTAAAATTATACACTTCCTCTCCCACCTTATCGCATGGTTATATTTGGCAGTACCTCTCTTTTATTGTTCTTCATCAATTGAATTAATGAACTGTGAAATCAGTTATTATTCTGTGTATATAAATTATAATTTCTAAATCGATGCTGACTTTAACCCATACAAACCCAAGAAGCCTTTTTTTTTTAATAAGTTCTTCAAAAAAAGTTAAATAAACAACAACCACAGAAAAATAGCTGTTCCCGCATGAGAGCGGGTAGATCACTAGCCGTGTATACGGCTCTGACGCGGGCGTCGCCGTATCTCGCAAGCTACAAGGCAATGCTGCTGAGATTACTCTGTCACGTCGGATCTGTCCTCCGGGTCTCCACCGCACATAATTCGTTTCCTGTAAAATGACTGGTTTTCAAGTTTATTATATATGAATTTAATATACCAAATAGATAGAATACAAGAAATGATAAGTGGAAAAATTTCAAAAGATTTATATTTCTCTAGTGAGCCCCCAAATAGCGAATGCTGCATTCCTCTCGGTTGCCACGAGACGTGTATTCCGCGAACTTTCTCCACAACTGAAGTGATAAACTGTTCTGTGCGGGGCTTTTTACTCTTTCATTTTTTTTTTTCCCTCTATGGGTAAAAAAGCGAAGCCCATAAAGAGGATACATGACTGAGTTTGTAAAATTAAAGTGTATGCAAAAATGACACCTTCCCCATATAAAATGCTTGAATTATAAGAAGCCCTGAAAGATAATTTTGCAAAATTTGATACGTGCCTTTCAGCTCAGTTCATCTAGTTTATTTGTGATTGGTAATAGGAATACAAGGAGGAAATTAATTTGATAAATTTGCTCTGCTTGTTAGAGTTGTCCAAGATCATGAATTTATTTTAGGCAGCTTTTCTTTTTTATAATGCATTAATAGGGACTTCCATGGCATTTTATCTTTAGGTTTTTTCCTTATTATTGGGCATATATATTTTTCTTGAACAGAAGTAGGTTTTTCTTTTCTACCATATTTTCTTTCCATTAAGAGCTATACTTAATTAAACAAAAGGTCTTCAGAGTCAGAGACAGCTCATTGTAGACTATATATTTGATGGATCAGAAAACATATAATATGCATGTTCAGATGCCATCTCTTCAGAAAGCCCTTCTCTGACCACTTGTTCTGACTGTTCCTCAGTTACTTCCTAGCATATCTTCCCATTTCATTCACCAAGATTTACTGTCCTCTGACACCCACTTTTTTTTTTCTTTTTCCTGGTATATGTGATCCCAGCTTTTTTCCCAGACAACATCATTCCCACACATTCAATATTGGTGTTCTTGCCCAACTGGTTTATTTCTCTGTTCTTAGTATCTAAGTACCTCTAGAAATCAAGACTATAGCTTAAAAATACTTTAAATATCAAGGAGAAAAGGAAAATAAATAATACATAAAATACATATTTTAAGCATCGATCACGAGTTGAGCAATAAACTGCAAGCCCACGGGGTGTGTGTGTGTGTGCGTGTGTGTGTGTGTGGATGTGTGTGCTTAGGTGTATGAGAAGTGGACCTTAAAAATGATGTTCTGGTGAGATATTTCCCACAATGTATTGCTGACACCATGATCCAAAAATTTCAATTTAGTATGACACCAGTTAGCTTAAGGAGTATGGAGATTGAGAGAAAGAGCAAAACAAACGGAGACAGATATTGAAAACATGTAGACAACATAGGAAGCCTACATTAAGGTATAAAACAAAGTTATACCTTTGGCTCCCCTGTGCTCCTGTCTATTCAACATTCTGTGAACATGTTCTGTACATTTACAATTCCAAGTGCAGCATTTTATTTCTTCACCCCGAATGATTGCAGCCCCAATTTTTCTTCCAGAAAGATCATTTAGAGTATTTAAGGCTTCTAATCCCACCAGACTATCACCCCAATGTGCAAGTGCTTCATTAGACTTTGGAAGATACTGTGTAATTCATATCTGTTTTCCCTGCTGCCTTTTAAAGTCCTTCATTATAGGTGCACACTTTATTGATCTTAGCAACCCAGTGCAGAAGAGGATACCATGCGTGAAATTTCCTAGACATAATGAAATGCAGTATACTGAGGTGGGAAGGTGTGAGCTTGGAAACCCCAGGAGAAGGTTCTGTCTGCCAGAGGGCTTTTCCTCGTCCTTCCCAGTCAGCACATAACACGCTAGCTCTGACCCCTCTGATAGAAGAGTTAACTCCCTCAGGTTCCCTTTCCTGCTTATGAATTCAGAAATTTAATGCTTGTTTCATGGAGTTCTTATAATAATTACATGACCTACCATATGTAAAGAATTAAGGCATTCCATATATTACAGTGGATACTGTTAATATTTTAATAATTGTCCTTTTTAATGGAAAACAATTTAGTTAGAATGTTGACAAATACGGTCATAAGCAACTGGGAGCTGTTTCCTTCTAACCCTGGTTCTGTGTCTTTACTTTCCATTGGTGTGTAACAAATTGCCACAAACTTAGTGGCTTAAAACGACACCCTGGCATTGTCTCACGGTTCTGGGGATCAGCAGTCCTAGTAAGCGTTAGCAGAGGGGCCTTTACGCTGGTTCCCAGAAGCTTGCATCAAGTATTAGCCAGGATCGGGTCTCACCTCAGGCTCAGGGTCCTGGTTGTTGGAAGAATTTCCCTCCTTGCAGCTGTAGAATTCATGGAGGCTATACTCAAGGCCAGCAGGAGAGTGTCTCTGAAGTTTAACCTTTTAAAAGCTTACCTGGTTATGTCAGGCACACCTAAGATAATTGTCCTTTTAATTATCTCAAAGACAACTAACTACTAGTGTTATCATGGTTGTGACATTCCATCATAACCATAGACGGAATACACACTCAAGTGTATGTCGTTATAGAGGATGTGCCCACTCAGACGTGGGAATGTGAGGGGACTGTCTTAGCATCTCGCCTACCACATTTAAGCTAGAAAATGTGTATTCATAGTTATGTATTATGGCGATGGACTCGTGTGTGAATAAACAAATGGTTTTGCAATGCCCGGAATATGCCAAGTGACGTATTGTGAGATCCTAATGGGGTTCTTGTACGTGAGCAGGTTGTACCTCAGGCACTGAAAATCAGTTACCTATGTAAAAAATAAGCATATTGATATTACTTTTAAAAATTCATAATTAACATTAAAACGAGCGGTAAACATGTGTCTTCAGGATAAAGATGAACTAATGTTCTATATGTTAATCAGTGAGGAAAGAGAATTCTGGCAAAAATTATAAATATATAAGCACCCACAATACAGTAAGGAAAAGGTGTTCAGTTTGGTTGGGAAGGATTTTTATCTGAGTGTCTTTGGACAGCACAAGTAGGACAATCAAGAAATGAACATTTCGAGAAAACTAAGGAGACGGAGGGAGAGAGAGGACAGAAGGAGATGGAGACAGAAAGAAAGGAGAATGGGGAAAAAAACATACCCCATTCTGTCCATCTCACTACAATAAAGGCAAAAAAAAAAAAAGATGAAAATGAGCATCAAGAAAGTAACGTAAGGCCTCAGTCCATACAGCATCCGAGTCTTGATTTGGGCTCAGGTCATGATCTCAGTCTCATGAGAACAAGACTTACATCAGGCTCCTCTCTGAGTGTGAGGCTTGCTTAAGATTCTTTCCCCCTCTGCCCCTCCCCTAGCTTGTGCTCTTACATTCTTTCAAAAAAAAAAAAAAAAAAAAAAANAAAAAGAATGAAAGTGACCTAAAACCCAAACTTTCTTTTTCTTTTCTTTTCTTTCTTTTCTTTTCTTTTCCTTTTTTCTTTTCTTTTCTTTTCCTTTTTTTAAAGATTTATTTTTTATTTGAGAGAGAGAGTGACAGCAGTGGCAGGGACAGGAGCAGAGGGAGGAGCAGAGTGAGAGCGAGAGAGAGAATCCTAAGCAGACTCCCCACTGAGATTGGTGGATCCCATGACCCTGAGATCATGACCTGAGCTGAAACCAAGAGTCAGGTGCTTAACTGACTGAGCCACCCAGGCACTTCTGAAACCAAAATTTTGAAATATCTTGAAAAAAATACATAGGAAATCATTCAGGAAACTATTCAGAAAGAAATTATGTATTTAACTATAATTATTACTAATTTATAAAACTCAAACTTTTTAAAACCAAATAGCTTATATCATGGAATTATTTCAACATTATTTTTAAGCTTTGAAAATATCACACTTTGACCAACTGCTGCCCATATACTCTAGAATCAAACAAGGGATCTTTATTACCGAACAGACACACTTGTTTTGTGTCTCTTCTGTGGTACACATGAATAGATTTAGGCCAAATTTTGCATTTCTTTTTGGATATCATTTCTCAGAAGCAAAAGTTGAGGAAAGAATTTTTTTTTTCTAATTAGATTTGAATTTCCAGTATACAAAATGTGTTCATTCCTTGGGCATGTTCCCTGTAAAACTGCAGTGATAGTAATAAATTAAGACTATATATGCAAATATTGATATAATTCCACATTGAACAGCCAAGTGTGCAGAACATGGAGACTGGATTCTTCTGGGAAGGGTAATATAAGAGTGTAAGGCCTAAGACCTAAATGGAAATTTTATTTTGTATGTTTTGACTCAATAATAAGTAAGGAGGCCTTTTCTGAAATTTCCTTGGAGCTGCAGAATTTAAACACATCCCCTGGGACATTAAAAGTCAAATTTAGAGATTATTGAGGGATATGTCCCTGATATAGATCTAACTGTTGGAAAAAACCATATACGTCTCTTCAGGGTACTTTAGACACCGACTTCTCTAAAAGGAGAAGATGGAACAACATCGTTATACATAAAAGTTTACTTTCTAATGGAATTTGATGGTTTTTATGTGCAGAGATACAAGAGCATTCAAATCTTGCCCAAGATGGAAACTGATTCCAAAGGAGTATTTCCAGAGAGTGAATCAAACTACCATTTTATAAATAGCATTTACATACCCTATATACCACAGAGCTCAAGAAAAGTCTGTTTTGTGGGGCGCCTGGGTGGCTCAGTTGGTTCAGTGTCCAACTCTTGGTTTTGGCTCAGGTCAGGATCTCAGGGTCCTGGGATTGAGCTTCACATGGGACGCTGTGCTCAGCAGGGTCTGCTTGAAGAATCTCTCTCTCCTTCTCTTTCTTCCCCTCCTCCCACTTACTCTCTCTCTCAAATAATAAATAAATCTTAAAAAAAAAAGAAAGAAAGAAAAGTCTGCTTTGGAGCACTGAGCTAGAAGTGAAGGTTAAATGAGACTCTTAATCAGTTCAATGTCCTCCATTTCTCAGAGTATTTTGGGACACCTGTTATCAGACAACTAATGGTGAGAGAGAGAGAGAGAAGGAAAGAGAAATCTGTAGTGAAAGCCCTGGACTGATTAAACCCACAGTATGCTTTCAGGATTTGGAAAGTAAGAGAAAGAAATGGCCTTGAAAACCCAGCCAGCCCAAGAAATGAAATTTTTTTTATAGGTCTTCTTACTTCATAGCAGCATGTAGCTCAAGAAAAGAACGAATTCCTGACATTAAAGCCTACAACCTGTCTTCTTCAGTGAAATTTAGTTTGAGGGACAAAAAGAAGGCTTTGCAAACAGCTCCAATCTGTTGTGCAAGATGCCCTGCAGCTCAGTTGTATGACTCAGTGAGTACAATGATGCTACAGGCATCCATATGAGAGAGAGAAGCTGTTTGAGGTCTCTGGAAAGCTCTAATTGGAGTGCCTCAGCACAGATGCTAGTGTTCCATAGCAGAGCCATGTCTTCGGCAGCAGAGAACTACCCTGTGTGTGAAAAATAACTCCTATTATACAGATGAACGCCTGACCAAAGAACAGCAAGTGACTGTGCCATCAGAGCTGCCCAGCATTCATCCTGCTATTGTCAGGTTACCAAATCCCAAGGTCAGGTGGTTGCAGAAGCCATCTTTTGTGCATTGGAAATGATTTGTTCTGGAACTGGCCCAAACAGATCCGGAGAGTACAAGTAAGTTACACAACAAGCTGGTAGCCTAGATTCTGTTTCACTAGTGTCTATTCCTCAGTTCCCCACTCTGGTCTCATGGCTGACAGAAGCACAGTTCACAGGTGGCTTGAAAAGCTGAGGCCGGGTGGAAATATAAAGTTTCTGCAGGATAGAACAATGAGGATTTTATTAGTTTCCTTGGGCTGTCATAACAATGTACCAAAAGCTGAGTGGCATAAAACAACAGAAATGTATTCTCTCATACTTCTGGAAGCTAGATGCCTGAACTCAAGGTGTCAGCAAATCCACGTTTCTTCTGAAGGCACTGGGGAAGAATCTTTTTTTGCCTGTTCCTAGTTCTTGACGGTTGCCAGAAATCATTGGTGTTCTGCGTCTTACATCTGAATCATTCCAGTCTCTGCCTTGATTCTAACATGATGTTCTCCTTGTGCTTGTCTCTGTATCCACATTTCCCTCTCCTTTGTCTTATAAAGACACCAGTCACTGTCTTAGGGACCACCCTCATCTTAACTTGGTTACATCCACACAAACACTATTTCCAAATAAGGTCACATTCATAGGTACCAGGGGTGAGGACTTTAACATAAAATTTAGGGGAGCACAATTTAACATATGAGGAGTGGCAATAAAGGACAATGACAACAAGAGTCCTCACTGTGGGCAGAACTGGTAGGTGTGTACTTGGTTAGTCACTTGACATGAAGAAAGAACAGACATGAGGTAAGGACACACATTATTTGGGAAGTGACAATCTTTGGCAGTTCATGATGAGCATGAAAGGAGTGAGATTAGAAGTTCAAGGGCAAAGAATTTGAAGAAATCAGTGCACAGATAGACTTATGGAGTCAAAATTTTTGTATCTCACATTAATGGCCATAAAGTTGATATACCACAAAGAACACATTAAAAAACCAGGTAAACAGAATGAGCCAACCAGGAGACATTAGCCAAATTATGTCTTTAACCGCCCAAGAGTTTGTGAAAGAAGTCATGAGTACAATGTCTGTGGTAGAAAAGATGGAAATTATTGTGGGTCTAATGATTTGAACTTCTTCTCAAAAAGCCAGATATACCTTCTACGTATGCTTGGAAGTCTGAAATTTTCATAACAGAGACCAATGCTGAGCCTATGAAATGGTCCTATCCTACCAGGAAACAAGTCTAGTAACTTTGTGGCAAATTACATCAGGCACTTTCATCCTGGAGAGGAGCATTTCTTCCTAAATAGGACTGAGTCTTACTTCAGTACAGGTTTGCCCTTCCTGCCCACAGTTTTTGCTAGCAACAACATCCAAGATTTATAACATGTGGCCTCACCCCAGTCTAAAAGATCCATTTTACAGAGAAGGTAATGTTTCAATGAGCGCATGGCTATGAGATCCACTGATTCAACCCTATCCAGAATGACCTGGCATTATGGAATAATAGGATGTCTTAATAAAGGATCACTGAAGGTAACATTTCTGATGAAATACTTCTCAGGGTTGAGATGTTATCTGCCAGGATATAGTATGCACTGAACTGAGTTCTTGAAATATGAAGCTTGTTTTCAATAACTTGTATTCAATAACACAGAGCACAGGGATTGGGTAGGGCTGGCCTCTCTCACGGTCACTGGCAGTCACCAATAAGAAATTTATATTGCCATGCCTCAAACCTTAACCTCTGCTGAATGGTTCCTGGGGGTAGAAGATTGGGAATATTTATACTAGGGAGCATGGGATCACTGGGTACTCAGACACATACCAGAGGCCGGGAGGAGTGTCGAAATCAGAATATACACTTGGGCCTTTCTTGTGCTTCCACATCCAGCACTATGATAAAAGGACAACTGTAGCAATTACAGTTATAATGAAGGTCTCAAGGCTTATACTTCTCAGAAATGAAGGTCTGTGTCAACCCATCAGGCAAGCACCCAAGACCAGATGAAATGCTGCTTGAAGGGGAGGCATAGCCAAACCTGGAGGTAGAGAAGGGAAATGATAAATATCACTCACAGCCTTAGGGCCAGTTTCAGTAAAGAGAACTGTAGCTTATTCTACTATCCCCCATATTAAATCCCCTGGAGATACCTTGAAGACTCAGTAGCAGAGTGGACTTCATGCGGCACACATGTAGATGGAGTGCAGGCTAGTTACCTCCATTACCAATGCCCCAGACTCAAATCTTCTGGGCTTCCCCCATAATTTCTGCCAAAGTAGAAGCAGAAAGCACTCACAGCGTGGGCACCTCAGAAGTACAGGTATAAAAACTCTGAAGCAGCAATCTTTGATCAATTCCCATGAGAGTTGATAGACAAATGCTTTGATTAGACAATCCTGGAAGGCATTTCATATGCTTCCCAGAAGACTCTGTTGCCTATAGCAATGAAACCAATAATGCACCTTTATATTGGTTTTCCTCTCTCTGTGTTTCATGGTCTCTGATTCTTCCCTCCTACTCTCTGGCATCGCTTCTCAAACTATCTGCCCGCAACACTGTCTCAACTCTACTTTTGAGGACGCCCAAGCTAACGCAGGAGACTTTTTGGTTTTTTACTCATTTTGTTATTGTTTAGATCATTAGAGCAAAGGTATATTCATTTATAACACCTGATTTTAAGATGTGACAAACAATAAAAGCCGAATGTGCCCCAGAGCGTAGACTATGAATACATAGACTAACATGCTTTCATTATTTTCTGCATTTTTCCCATTAAAACATCAGTATCAATTAATAAGACAGAATTGTATATGTTTTATTTTGAACTTCTCAAGAACAAGGATTGATAAACTATCCATTATAATACAGTGTGCAGTCACTTAAAACACCTATACTCATTATTGCAAAAAGCCTGATCTCTGTTTATTCATGAAAAGAAACAGACAGAAGAATCTGGGAAAGTGGCACTCAGAGAGGTTTTCTGAAGTAACTCAAGAGAACATGAACACTATCCTGCTTGTTAATCATAGACATCTCTACCCATCCATCCATCCATCCATCCATCCTCCATCCATTATTTCAATCAACTCACTAATATTTTGATCTCTTATTTTCTAGGCAGTCTCCTAGGTGGTAAGAATTCAACAGTGAAGAAGGTAGAGTTCTCCACCTTCTTGGAACTTACACTCTATCTGGTAAACAAAATGAAATAACAAGCCCACAATATATCATGTAGTAATGCATACCAAGAATAAAATGATTAGGAGGCTGAAGGAATAAAGAGGGGTAAGTACTGACATTTAGATACGGGGATAGAAAAAGGTATCTCCAGAAGAGACACTGCAACAGAATCCTGAAGGAATGAGGGGATGGGCTATCAACTATCCAGGTACAAGTTTTCAAGACAGAAGGAATAAGAAGGAAAAGGATTTAAGGCAGAAGCATGCAGGGCACTTAGCAGGAGGGTGTAGAGGCCACTGCAGGGTACAAAGGGGACGGAGGTAATCAGGGGCAGATCATGTAGGAGCTTGTAGCTATGACCTTTGAGGTTTTTTTTCCACAGTGTGATGGAAAGACACTGGAGTGCTTTGAACAGGGGCATAATAGGGTTTGAAAAAAGTTTTAAATGGCTCTCTTTGACTGCTCTGTGGAAAATACATTTTTAATGAACCAAGTAAAGTTGTATTTTAAAAGAAAATCCAAAATCCTACAAAGAAAATGGGAAACTTGAGGATAAATTAAAATGACTGCATTAACTTGTTGGAAATGTTCACAGATCTAGAGTCATTTTGTTAGTTTAGAGACATAAATATTTATTATATGTAAAACGATTTAATATGCTTTTGGATATTTTCTTCTGTTGCTCTTTCTCCCCATCCACATTAGCCCTCCACTGTGATCTTTTTACCTTTTAACAGGAAGACAGGCAGAAAATTAAGAAGAACAAAAATCTGCCCCAAAGAAGCTATTTGCTTCTGCTTAAAGAGAGGCCCTGACATATTATTGAGCAGCCGTAGAAATGAAGAATGTCCAGGTACAGAAGCAGCTCAGTGTAAACAGATGGCCCTGGAGGTGGCCCATGTCCCACAGACAGTGACGTACTGAAGCTCCTGAGGGGGGATCAGGAAATGGAACGTAAGTTTTGCAAAGGTGGTGGTTCATATTGGTAGTTGCGAAGGCATCGTGCCTAGCACAGACATGCTTAATAGTTACTGCCTACTAAGTATGGAGTGAACTGAAAAATTAAAAGAAGAAGAGGCATCTCAGAATCTCTATTTGAGCTGCTATTTTACTGAAGAGAGGGCACGGATCACGCCATTTATCTTTGCTCCAGAAAGGCCAGCATAGCACTTAACGGGTCACTGACTGACATATGGTCTTGGCAGTGCAAGGTGGAGCCTGAGACCCTGGTGAGGCTGAGAACTCATTCCAATACGAAGAGCCAATGATCATGGAGGGGCGCCCAGATTCAAGGATTTTCTGAGATGATGGTGCCATGGACTGTTACTTGTGGATAAAACATTTGGCAGTTCTCTCTCTTATGTTCAGGGAAAACTTGACACAAAAAGAAGATGAAAATCCAAAGTGTGGATCGTGACCCCTAGCAGGTAGTGTCTGAATAGAGTCTCAGAGTTCTCTTTACCTTCAAAGGAAAACAGAGTTAATTGGAAAGTTAAACACTTTGTAAAACGATTTAAAGTTCACTTTAACTCTAGGGTAATGTGAATTAGTTTTAGGCCACTCTTCTCTGGTCTTTCTGCTCTCTCCTCCTCTCTCTATCTCTATCTGGGATTGTTGACTGCTAAAATATGAATAACTATGGTAATCTGCTACAACAGAATGTTTTTGAGAAGATGTTGTGATTGCCTGTCTCTAAAAGCTTCACAGACAGAATGCGAAAGGCAGGGATAATGCTGAGCTGCAAACCTCAGGGATTGCTTTGGTTAATTGCAAAGTTTATTTTTTTCTCTTTTTATGATGCTGTGTCATCTAGGGGTTCCCAGCCCACTCGCATGGGTTCTGTTGCTTAGTTCCTCATATCTACTGAACAGCTGTGAAATGTTGCAGCCTGGCGTGCTGAGACCACGAGTCACATTTGCAGCACGTGTTACCACATTGCCATCATCATTTCATATTTTTAAAGGATATCAGCCAAAAATGAATGGTCAACTTTCAAAAGCCATTACAAAACCCATTTAGATAGATAGATGGAGAGAGAGATAAACGCGTACAACCTCTTATCTATACAACCTATATTTCATATAAAAAATAAAACAGCTAATTAAAACCAGAATTATTCATCGATTCAAAAATCCTAACATGGTTATATAACAAGCACTCTATTTTTATATATCATTATACATTTCAAAGGGAAAACATCATTGCTATTTTCGGGAAACCAGCCCAAGGTTTAGAATGTGTCTTGTATACCTATGCCCTTGATTTTTTTTTTCTTAATTGAGCAGATTTGGGAAAATGGCTCTCATGAAATTCAATTACCATTTCTTAATGTGCCAGGGTTTCTAGAGGATATGATTATATAGTAAATCCACAGAGATTATCCCACTGGCCAATGGAAGGTGTATTCAGAGGAGGGACATGCCACCCAATTTGCCCTCAAAGACAACTAATCTACCAAAGGTGGTCTTTATGGTAAGCCCACAAGCAATCACATGATCCCCACCTCGTCCTAAGAATGGCACTGGTTTTCCAACTCTGCACTTCCGCCCTGTGAAAGCACAGCCAAGGAGAGAGAGAGGTGGGTAAAAATGGCAGCCTGAAACTGTGCACCAGCAGGTGTCTACTCTCAGCCTCTGTGCTCTAATATATTTGAGTTTCCTAAGCAACTATGCTCCCTAGGAAACTGGCTAAACTGCTTCTATAGAAACTATTAACTGAGCAATTCCTCCTTCAAACCAGCTTTATGGAGAGAGTACAAGAAAATAATAGGAGAATATTTTCCGCTTCCTCAGTTCTAGAGATTTTCTTGTGGAGTATTTCAGAACTATACTGGATAAATCTGAGCCCATACTTCCCTAGGTTTTCATTACTTTTCTGCTTATTTCATTGCATATAATACAGAGAAAGGAAGTTGTTTCTTCATTTGATAGTGTTGGAGGACTAGGGAAATCCCCCAGTTCGCTTATGAGACTAATTTGACCTTTTCCTCTCCTAAACACTGGCACGTAAATTAAAATGCTGTAAATCTGGACTCAGTAGAAGATTGCATTAACATGTCTCAAAATGAATTACATCTTACTCTTCCTGAATTGAGTCACCTTTATACATTATCATGAGAAACGAGAGGTACTTGTTTAATATAATAAAAATGAACATGCTTATTTAAGTGCTTATATACCTGTGATTTCTATTTTTATTCACATTTTTAAGGACGTTAAATTTTATCACCAATTTGATTTATTCAGCCAATCTTTAGATGTCCTGTATATTGCCCTTTTTTGTTAACTTTGAGACAAGGTAAGTTAAGCAGTCTAGGAGTAAAAATTAATCTACAGCCAAGATATTTGAGAACTAGAAAGAAGAGTCATACAAAATAAATCTTTATATATAGAAATCCTTGGTTTACATTATGGTGCTTACAAAGTAAAAAGTGAAAAAAAATAAAAATAATGCACTTGTTTTGAGATCTGTTTTATCCATTATAATATCAGGCTCATGGGGGCATATATATAGTCCTCATTCCCAATTCCTTATTCAGAGAAGACAATCACAAACGTCCATTCAGTAGATCTTTCTAAAAATGTGCAAGAGTAGAGTGAATTGTAGATACCAAAAAATATCTAGAAAAATTGAATCAGCTTATTTATATACAATGAGAAGATACTCATTGCTTTTCTCTGCATCATACTAAATTTACAAATATTAGTAGAAGAAAGAATGTAAAAATTACCTAAATTCTCATCTCCTTAAATTAAGCATCATTCAGAGATTATAACTGCGTCCATCTCTTTATGCAGATGTATATACTTTGCATACAAACATAGACACACTTACTGAAAATATCATAGTATTATTTTTATCATATACACATTCGTTTTCAATTTTTTTCATCTTACCTCGCTCCTATTCTATACCATTCATTTTTGGTGTTTGTAAAATTAATGCATGAGAGTCATATATTATACATTTTAGCAATAGAAATAATAGATAATTAGTGTTTGTTAGCTTATGATATCTCTCGCCATTTTGATTTTTTAAATATAATCAAATATTTTTTCTATAGCTTTTAGCTTTCCAGTATTTTTTTAGTCCCTAAATCTATATTATGCACATATATTTTTATATTCTTTTCAAATTTTCATTTATTTTCTACATTTATCTCACTTGTGAAGATATAATTTCTTTTTATTCAGTCTAAAACCAGAGTCCAAATTTATTTCCTTCCATAGTGAGCTAAAAGGAAAGGGAACTCCTCTATCCCATCACATACATATAGACAACAGAGGGCTAATTAGCCATACAGAATCCTTTTAATCTTGGAAATTAGCTGTTATTCATCGTGAGTTTCCAGAGAACTCAACACCTAAATTACATAATAATGTTACGAATAATAACTTCTATGTAAATCCCTCTAAAAGACACTTTACATTTTCTTGCTTTGTTAATAATTTTGACTTGGCATAACTTAATATTTTATTAATGGCCAGGATTATCATTCTAGACCTCAGTAATTCCGTTGTTCATGGATGACCTTAGTCATTTTCTGCCTTCATTTTACTCCTCACCATAGGCTTGAACTCTGTTTATCCCTCCTGTCTTAAATGTTGTCTTAACTTAATGTGGTGAACTACATGCCTGACTTCCTCCCACCTAACTCTCTAGAATTTCATCCGTGCCTTCAGCACAAGAACCCTAAATGCTGACAGTTTTCAACTGTTCATTGCTAAGCTTGTTTTTTCTCTTTGTGTACACTCTCTTGACAGGTGAATTATGGGTTGCATTGTGTTCCACAAAAAGATATGTTGGAGTCCCGACCCCCAATACCTCAGAACGCCACCATGCTTATAGTGTCCTTGCAGATGTAATTAGTTAAGATGAGGTCAGACTGGAGTAGTCTGGGACCTTAATCCGATGTACCTGTATCCTTACGAGGAGAAGAGAGAGGTGCACACAAGAAGCAGAAGGCCACGTGAAGACACCGAGACACACTGGGAGGACGGCCATGTGAAAATGGGGGCCTAGACAGTGGCCCTGCTGCCACAAACCAGAAACTGGAAAAGAAAAGCGAATATTCTTCCTTAGAGGCTTCATAGGGAGCATGGCCCTGGAGACGCCTTGATTTATTTCTTCATACCTCCAGAACTGTGGAAGAGAAAATTTTTGTTGTTTTAAATCACTCCATCCGTGCTGCTTTGTTACAGCATCTCCGGGAAATTAATAGAGTGACCTGTCCTCTTCCTAATATTATATTCTATTCAAATTTATATCAGTACAGGTCTCTCTCTTCCTGCGCAAAGAAAATAAACAACCAATTACGTTTGAATTTAACACGGCCAATAGTGAACTCCTATTTTCCCTTCTTAACTCCTCCCCCCGCAACCAACTCCAGGCATCCACATTGCAGTGACCAGGTCTGCTATTGGCTGAGTCATTCAAGCTGAAAACAGAGGAATCACGTTGTAGTCCACTCTTCCCCTCCCAGAGGACTCCATATCCGCACTAATTCTGCCAAATTGCCTCCAAAATCAAATTTATATTCTTTCCAGTGGCCTACCACTCTACTGCACTAGTCCTCACCACCAACACTAATCTGGCTCATTTTAATAGAACAGTAAAGTGTCTCCCCTTTCACCCTTGCTGTATTTCCATGCAGAGAAGAGATATTTTTATAAATGTAAAATAAATCTTATAACACCTTTGCTTAGTAGTGTCTGTGTTTCTCCGTGGCACTCATACGGGAATTCACGCTCCTCAACGCCAATGGCAAGACCAGTCTGAGGCAGCCCTAGCTTATTTCTCCAACTCCAAGCTAGATCGCTCTTCTACTTAAGACCATCTATCCCCACAGCCCATCTTTCACTGATCAGAGTCAGACTCTGTTTCTGCCAGCCTCTTGAGTGAGTCATTCTCCCTCATAAGCACACTCATTCTTTTCCATGGGTGTCTCCTCCTCATTGCTCAAGTAGCCGTTTAAAGTGCTGCTTTCTCAGAGAAGCATTCTTTACTATTCTAACTCATGCTATAGCTGCACTCCATTGATAGTAATCCGTTTCAAACTCTTTGGTCATTGACTCACTGTACTTGCCACAATATACAATATAAAACACATCAAAAGGCTATTTGTATACAATTTTAATAGTTTCTGGTCTCCCCCTTAGAATCTAAGTGACGTGAAGAGAAGGGTCACAATTATTGCATCATCCACTCCAGCCCATGTCTTGCATAGGGCCCAGCAAGGAAATAGCAATCTTTAGAGAAAGAAGGAAGAAAGGAAGGAATGAAGGAAGGAAGTCACCACCAACAATCCTTAAATCATATATTTATAAAGTGTGCATTGTCAGTAGATAATTGTTATTAAGGACAAGGCTAAAATATTAATTTCAAATATGTATCTAGTATAAAAAGAATCATGTTTTAATGAACCAATTTCTCTGGTCAAACTGCAGATTTTGGAAAAGAAGCTGTGCAGTTCTTACGTACTGTGGATAAAGCAGGATGGGAGAAGTTATCTGAGTTATGCTAGTCCCTGAGTGATGTTAGTAACATATTTGCCTAGTTAATTTTTTTATAAATTGAAAGAACTATGGAAAGATTAAATATTTTCCTTATACATGTATTAAGAAGAAGTGATAGGGTTTATTCCTCCAATTTATTTCTACTCTTCTAATTTGTTCTATTTCTGAGATGCAAAAAGAAGAAGCAAAGAATGGACAGCAGATGAAGATGTATTTTACAGCATTTTAGATGTCTACCCCTGATTAACTAGGCAGCTGTCATTCAGAAAAGTTCAGAAAACATGTGGCTGGCCTCAGAACACCCCCATGAACTAAGGTGGTAGAAGGAAGCAACAGAATGGGTTTCAGTGGAGCTAGTCATTAGTGTTTTACAAGGAAGTCTTAGGCAAACCAAAGGCACTGAGCTTTACAGAGCCTGGAAGTCATATTTATTAGTCAAATATAAACTTTTCCCCAATAAAGTAAAGGAAAACCAAAGAAAATTAAATAGCATTGATAGATGAATTTAGTGGTGTTCTTGCTTATGGATTCTGATCATGTAAGCATTAGGAATCATAGACAGTGCACTTTTTCTGGAAAAGACAGCTTGAGTTGATCTAATAAGTCTTGAAAACTCTATTAAATATAGATTCGGAATAAGGTTTACATTATATAGCTACCAGCAAAACAGCAAAAGTTTGAAAAGTGAGCGGGTCTAAACTACTTATCACTGATTTATTAGTGCTTTCTTCTGTTGAGGATAAAAATCTTCCTCTGATATTTTACAGTTTCTGCCACTTTTCCCACAATAGGAAAAAAATTACTAAAACTACTTATCTGACGGATCCATAATGAATGCAGATTTAATGTTTAACAATGTCGATGAATGGGAAAATGTAATCATTCTTTTTACAGGAACTGCTAATTTAGGTTATCTCCTAACAAACTGTTGGCAATTTCAAAAAATTAAAATACTCAATCCAAAGAATTTAAAACCATCTTGGCATATGTATGGTAATGCTAGACTTTTCCTCATAGCCTTGAATTTAGAGCTAATTTTCTTAAAATTCTCTATGTTTCTTAGCAAATTGGCAGTGCTATCGGCTGAAAAAAATTGCTAAATTTCTGAAAAGACCATGTGTCTTGTCTTTTAATGTTCATCATATGTATCTTTTGCAGGAAAAGTAGTTAAAATTTGGCTCCTACATTCATAAAGATGAAGGAAGTTTAGAGGTAATTTGGTCCATTTTTCTCTGTTAAGCAATGACTATTTCCACTGAGCGATTTCAGATTGATAAAAATCAATCCTGTTTTTCACAGAAATATATAACAAGTGATAGTGAGGCCTCTTGATCTAATAACAGTGTGCAAATGTCTTCATTGTATGGAAATTATTTTTCAGTTTATCTCTACCATCACAAAGCCAGAAAGAAACTCTAGGGATAATTTATTCACCTTAGTGTTTTTATGTGAGAAAGTAGCTGAATCATTAAGATCACTTTGCTGTCTATTCTAGTTTCAAAGATCTTTGCTTGATAGTTTCCTGAAGAAACATCACACATATCTGATATCATAGGAAAGCAATAAGAATTTTAGGACAGATTCTGAAGGCAAAAACATTGAGTCTTACCCCTTTTTTAAATGTACGGTCTTGGACAAGTTATTTCAATTACCTGATACATGGTTTTCTCACTTGTAAAATCACAGTAAAAGTACACTGTCGTGTGTTTATTGTAAGAATTAACTGCCATAACTCATGTTGATTCTTTAAAAAGCATCGTGTGTATTTATAATATTGCCATAGCCTTCCTGACAAAGACTGCACCTTCTGAAGATGTGACATCACCCAATCTTCTCTATAGGCAAGCTGGGCATTTCTCTTTGAGCTATGATTAAGGGGGGAAAAAAGTTGTAGGGCTTAAAAGTATTATATACTTAAATCATAATCACCACACTATATCCAATAGGGGATAGTAATAGTTTGAGCCAGATTAAATTCTGAAAGAGCACGAGAACTTATATAATTTGTGAAACAGGTTACACTTTTCAACATATATTATATAAAACATTATATCATATGATCATTCACAGAAAAGGATCCCATGTTTACCTGCATTTAAAAAGCATGATTTCCCACTGGGAATTTGAATAGTGTGTTATTACTTTAAAGATTAGGGGAAGATGTACATCAAAGTTGCATGATTAACTTTACTCAAATGCCATTTATCATACTTATTGGACAACAGAATCTGTTTCCTCCTTAGAGATAACAATTAGTGTCCTTTAGAATTAACATTTTGCGGAATACTTTTTCTAAATTCTAGTCTAAATGTTAATTTTAGGCAAGAAACTTGCCTGCATATTTTTCTGACAATGGCTATCAGAACTCTACTTGAAATTTTCAAGGGTGAAGAACTTATTACCTCTAGAAACACATGATTCTGGCTTTTCACATCTATAAATATTAAGCAGTTTATGCTGATATTTACTTGCGACTTATTTTATGTAATTTCTACTTATTTGTGCTGATTTCAATCCTCTGATGTCCTGATACTCCTTCTAATATTTGAAGATGTTGTCATGCTTCCCTCTTTAGCTTTTTTTTTTTTTTGCCTTTGAATTAAACCTTCCTAATTCGGGTCATTTGTACCTCTCATAATTGGAATTCAGATAATCTCATCATCACATTAATCCATGAAATGTAATCTGGTTATTTCACCAAACACACGCGTTAGCAGTTAGGAATTGTTCTTTCCTTCTCTGATCCCCTTCCCTTCCTCCAAGACAGGGCTCTAGCCTCTTGTGCTTTGTTTATGTCCTTCAGGTTTAGGCTATAGCCAATCTGAGTTATTATATTAGCTAATGATAAACATAAAGTATGGTGTGTCCTAAAGTTTATTTGCTTTTTAAGCGGAATCTTGATAAGCAAAACCCATTAAAGTACAAAGTAATTAAGCTCTAATGGTGAAGTTACATGAGGGGTTATATTTTAGGAAGAGACAGTTTAAAGCTATGTCAAATCACAACATTGAGAAAACTTCCGATTCTAACTACCCACAAGGGGTCATACTCTTTTAAAGATTCATTGAGACAGGCTCTCAATCTCTCTACTTTTCTGTGGGGTTTGTTTTAGATTCAAGAACCCATGGCCATTTCAGTCAGAGAGCATTAAAAGAGTATGGGACCTTTGTGATTATCTACTCTACCCTATCTTTTTATATCTGACAAAAGTAATGCCCAAAGAAATTTAGAAATTTGCGCAGGGTCATGCCATCAGTTCACTGTGAAGATGTGTCTTACTTAAATCTAATCTTCCTGAGTCTTATACCCATTTTTTTGGTCCTAACCCCAAGAAAGCACTCTCCGTTGATGTTTGTGGAGGTTGGGTGCTGTTTTAGACAGTAGGAAACTTACATGGAGTCCATGCATGGTGTACTTCTGCATGGAGAGACCGGTTTTCTTTCATATTTTATAACACGCATTACTAGGAGTTTATATGTCCTGTGGAATACAAAATTTGCTAATGATGATATTAGAACCATCCAAGTTGCCTTTGAAATATGTGTTTATCCTCTTTTTTGAAAGTAAATTTCTATGCAATTGCAAACTTAGTTGGAACTTACAATTAGTAGACAGGTGTCTGCCTTGTGAGCCCTCCACATTCAATAGCATTTAATGGCTATTTGATTGGCATCATCAATAAATATGTCTTTTCAAGCAGAAACCTATATCATGCACAGTCATTTACAAAATTAACACAAATTATGTTTTAAGCCAAAGGGTTAATCATTGTCCCTTCTTTCAGGATAGAATTGAGAATAGTTGTTCAGGCAACTGTGAGATACATTGTTTGGTGCCTGGGTTACTGTGATTAAAACAATGGCCTTCAGTTTTCAGCGCCATCAGCCTGGTACATGTCACTAATACTAAATTCATTTTTTAGAGCAAAGCCATATACCCATCTTCCATTGCAATTACTGCAGAGGGGGAGAGATTGAGAAGTAAAAATGAAACATTTCAAGGATGAATGGGCACGGAAAATTGGTAAAGTGGCAGGAAAGTCCAAGTTTGAAGAATGAAGAAGTGAATGTACATAGAAAAAGCGCTTTGGAAAACACGAAAAAAAAAATGATATTTTGCAGAAACATCTGTTTGCTGTTGCTGAAAAATTTTAGCATGTAGATGTTCTCATTTGGGCTCTGAAGTTAGCACTTCCCTGAAGTACTTCACACCTTTGCCATTGCTCCTGTTCAGCTACAGATCATTTTATGCAAGGCTGATTTTAACAGGAAAATGGTGCATTAATTTACAGTGTGTTGAGTATTTTAAAAGTGGCAAAATCTAGGCCTTTGTGAAATTTTAGAGTCTGAAGAAAATAGAAATACTTATGAAAAGCTCTTTAAAAATACCAGAATGGCTTCATGCACAAGAAATTACACCCTGATTAAGATCATTAGAAAATTCAGTTATATATATATAAGAAAGATCAAGCTCTAAACTAGTGGATTTCCTATGACTCTGCAGAGTTTCTATTTAATAGCAAAGCAGGTATAATCTTCGACATTATTTGGTAAGACTTTTTTATAATATCTTTCTCTCTTACCTGCTTGCTTTCACTTTCCCTTCCCTTTCTTTACATCCTCTTTGTCTCTTCTCTCTGTTCATTTCAACGCACTTTTCATTTTATTATTTCTCATTTTTCTCCTTTCCTTACCTCTTGTTCTCACAATTGCCCCTCTTCTCTTTCTCTCTTACCCTTTTTAAAAAAATTTCAAATATTTTAATTGTGTCTCTATTAAAAAATAAACTTGATAATGGCAGCCTGTTCACTCTCTCTCTCTTTCTTTCTTATTTCCCTCACTAGAGTAGTTGACATTTTTAGTCATATGTTTCTGAACTATCTTAATATCTTATACACAATTAAGATAAACAATGGAACTAAGTGGACATTTTAAATGTATCTTGATGTATGCATTTCTTGCAAATACCAAACTAAAAGGCCAAATTGATTCAAATTTACAGATTCTGTTTTCATTGTGTAATTGAATAAACTTACTCCAGACTAAAACTATAAATATGACATTGGACCCATTTGTTTTAAATGATATCTATTGAAGCTGTAAAGGATCACTCTTCTGATTTGTTAATTACTTCCTCTTGACAATAGTACCATGATAACTGAGTAACCGATGGTTTTATTAACAACCCATAGGGATCGATTTTTTTTAAGATTTTATTTATTTATTTGAGAGAAAGAGAGAGAGAGAGCACAAGCAACAGGAGAGGCAAAGGGGGAGGGAGAAGCAGACTTCCCACTGAGCAGGGATCCTGACATGAGGCTCGATCCCAGGACCCTGGGACGATGACCTGAGCTGAACACAGACGCTTAACTGACTGAGCCACCCAGGTACCCTAGATGGATTGATTTTTAGGCTATTTTCCCTCAGCTTAAAGGACAACCCTTTTACACTCTGCTATGTAATACTGGGACTCTGAAAAACACATTTTAGTTTTTCCAGCAAACTCGTTGCTGAACTCTGCTAACAGAGAGCGCTTGAAGGCGGGAGAAGAGCACCCCGCTTCCTGTAAAACCCCAGCAGTGGTTCTTCACGCTGACAGTGGCAGCTTGTTCCTCCAGCAGCAGTTGGTTCCAGGGTGAGCTTTTCCATTATTCTCAGAATACAAGTCACAACACATTGAGCCCCTTCTCGGAAGTAATGCACCCAGCTCCACAGGGTGAGCCCCTTCTCCAAGTTGGCAAGGCTTAATAATTCCAGCCTCTTATCACCCCAGTAGTGGTAGCTACCTCTTATAGTTACTACCATAGTGTTTCCTTCTTATGTTTTCATTTCTCTAATACTTGGTTAAGAATTCCTTATATTAAATTCTCTTTGTTAAAATAATGATGTTGTCTCTGATCTCCTGACCGGATGATGTCTGATATACTGTTTCTTATTTCAGGCCACTAGCTCTTAGCTATATGTAGGTAAATGGAAATAACTGGAGGGACAAAAGCTGGAAGTTCATTTCTCTCCTCAACTCCCCTGCATGTACAATTTCCCTTAGAAAACACTGTATAATAGGACTGATTTATAGTATTTTCCTTAGGTGAAAAAAAAAAGCTGCATCTTACAGTTACCCTACTGGTTTTTATTTCAACATACATCATTGTTATAAAAAAAAAAAAAGGTATCATTTTCATTATAATCTACTTCAAGTAATTGTATTGGAAAAAAGATAGATTAGAGTTTATAAAATTACTACAGTGAGCTGTATTTAGGTCGAAAAAACTATATAGACTCACTGAATAAGAACCTTAAGCAAAGTAGTATTTAAATCACTCATTCATTCAAAAATAAACATTGATTATGTGACAAATATGTTCCTTTGAGAGATTAAAAACATGGTTCTTATTTTCAAAGATTTTATACCCTGTGTAGAGGACAGCTTCACACCAGATCATATGAGGTTGAAAATATATTAAACATACATCATAACTTTTTAAAATACTATGCCAAGAGGAATACAAGACATACAGGGGGGAAAAAATGAAAGGAATTTGAAGAGTCATATATGGAATGAGTGGAGGCGTCAAGAAAGACACAGATCACTCAACAAACAAACACTTCACTGTTTTAATGGTTTAATAATAATGTCTGAGACTATAGTGTAAACATCAGAAATAGCCCTCCTTCATGTAGACCACTTCTAAAGTAATTTGTGTGGAGATTTATTCTTTTAGTATCGTTTAATGCTTCAAAACAAACAAAACTTAGTGGCTTAAAACAACAGTTATCAATTATTTTGCTCCTAAATCTGCAACTGAGGACACTTCATCCTTGTTTTAATCAACTTGAGATGCAATGTCTTCACGTGGATTAGAGGACAACTTCTAAGATGATTCATTCATATGACAGGTAAATTGGAGCAGGTAGTTCATCTGGAAGCCTTGCTGTGGTTAGCAGCAGGAGCTTGGTCCCCTTCACTGGGCCCCTTTGCTGAGAGAAGCTTGAGCTTCCTCACCAGATGGTGGCTAAGCTCCAAAAAGGAGTAGTCTAAGAGACAGGAAGTAGGAGCTGCCAGTCCCAGGAAGGCATCTTCCTGGAAAGAGGCGCAGTGCACTTTCCTTGTAGTCTTTCTGGTTAATTAGGCACAGAGCCCTCAAAGATTGAAAGGAGGGCATTGACACAGACCCTACTTTTCCATGGGAGGATTGTCCAGGGATATGAAGTCATCTTTAGTGTATCATATATTCCTTCTGTAATATTCGTGCTTATCTCTTACTTATGTTAGCATATATTCAGGTAATCAATTTAAAATTTAAAATGTCAACATCGAAACATCAAGAGCAGCTCACAGTTAAAAATTATGGCCAGAGGTTGTATCGTTTATTTTAAAAAGTAGGTTAGATCTATCCCTGGTCAGTACAACTAAAAATGGGGACGGGCATTGCCTGTTACATCTTGAACTGGTAACTCTTCTGCGTCTACCCACAGATGGGTAAGAAGACTTGGTCAAAAGTAAGGAGTTGGGATTTTTCTATTTCAACCCTCTTCCCTTAGTATTTTAAAAAGTTGCAGCATGTATTTGATATATGGCTTATCATCACTGTTCTTTTCTTATCCATATCTATGTACCTTTCTACAGTATGAGTTCCAGAATGGCAGGATTTGTCTAACAATATATTTCTTAACTAATGATATTAGTAAGTGGCTGAGGTAAAGTTAATAATCACAATGGATTATCGTAGGTTGACAAAGTGATAATTATTCCCAATTAGTGATTTTAAGGAAGGGACGTAGTAAGTGTTCAATATATATACACACTCAAACTGGATTTTATTGTGGAAGATATACATATATATTTTCTTTTAATTTTCTCTGACTGATAGTCTTTGTTATTCGCCATAATTTTAAATCTGCTTAAACCATTGATTTAAGGAAATTTTATAACATCTGGGATTTACTTCAAATTAATTTAGGGGGAGGAGAAATGGGTGAGGACACAAATGAACCAATATTGGCCATGAATTGATAATTGGGGATTAGTTATACTATTTATTATCCTTTTGTATATGTTTGAAGTTTTTTATAATAAAAAATTAAATACAGAAGTTTTACTCATGAAAAAAGGTTAAGATAGATAAAGAGAATTAAGATTACACTTACTGTGATGAGCACTTGGCAATGTATGGAAATGTTGAATCACTATATTGTACACTTGAAACTAATATAACACTGTATGTTAGATTTCAATTAAAAAATTAAAATGTTAAGAAAAGGCATATGAGTAATACTGCTGGGTTTGACTTTCTGATAGAAAGTTGTTAAATAGTAGTAACCCTGAAACAGTTTGAGAACATCAATTTTCAATCTTTGTCAGTTTAATGGTGATCTCTTATAATTAAGAAGAAGCTGATATGTATTGCTTAATCAAAGAGAAGAATCTTTAGACATAGCAACATATTTCATATCTAAGTCATTTGAAATCTATGGATCCTAACCATTTTCTCTTATTTTTTGCAAAAGCCTATGCTTAAACATGAAATTTTAGTCCCCTTCAGCAGCAAAAGAAATAATCTTCACTATGTAAATTGATGCAAGACTGTCACACTAAGCCTGCAGCCAAATAGACTAAAACAATTTGACCAAAGGTGATGTTATATTTCACATATTAATGAAGCGTTACTGTAGGAATAAAAGAGGAACTATTTAAATATTAACACCATTAATCCAGCATATCAAAACAAACACCTACCCTTCATACATATTTAAAGACTGGGAAAGAGATAAACTATTTCAACATTAGACCCTGTTCTTCCTGAAAGAGATAAGGATCACCCTTCATAGAACTGGGCTGTTGAGGTCTTCCCTCACTGCAGTTTCACCAGTTGGAACGGACTGTAACATGTAGATAGAAAATAATAGTGATTTGTGTTCTTTCCTAGAGATTAAGACAATACATTCTGTAGCCAGGCTCAAGAAAAATCGACTGTATTTATTTAGCTACTTGTGTTTATGTACTATTCACGTAAACTTCCTTACACCTTAGCTTACTTGGTAGATCAATGCGTTGAATACAGCATTGTATGTCTGCTTTGGAGAAGAAATCCTACTTAACTTTATAAAAAGAATTTAAAGTAACAGAAAAAAAATTAGACTTTATGAAAACTAAGCTATGCTTTCTATTTTGCTGTGCCTACCTACTTCCTGGAGCTTCAGATTCATCAGAAAAATATGAGAATTGTGAGATTATATGGCTACTAACTGCAATAGTTTCTGTAGGTCCTGTAATAGAGTAATGATGATTGTTCTAACAGATAAACCCCAGTGGAATTTCATTCTCATTCCCTGAACAGTGCAATGTAGGTTTTTAGTAAGCAACCTTCTGTGACGTGATTCAAGGAGTCAGGTTCCTCCCAAATTTTGTCTCTATCATCAGTGTTTCTTCAAGTCACTATTTAATGAGTATGTAAGCATGAGGAAGGTAGGCTCATTTCTTAACAACTTCAGCCCCCAAAATGACACTTGTAGAATCTGCAATACCCCCAAAAAGAGGTAGAAATTCCATTAACAATGAAGAGAAAATGATGTTACCAATATAGCAAAGTGGGAGACCCCATCCTACGTTCTCCCACAAAGGTCAACACTTGACATCTATATACAAACAAAATCAGTTCTGCGAGAGCTCCCCTTAAGAAGCTTCAGCAACACGCTGAAAAAAAAAACAAAACAAAACAACAAAATTGAGAATGACAGCACAAAATGGGGGAAAAGAATAGCTCCGTTTTGTCTGTACCATCTCATCCCCCAGGCCAGGACTTCTTATTGCAATGAGGGAACTCCCCAGTGCAAGAGCTCTTCTCACTAGGAAAGGAAGAGTGGAGTGAATGAGCAGTTTCCCCAGCTATTAAGAGTACCTCACAAAGTATTCGCTTTGGTTTCATCCCACCCAAAGCTGAGACAGATAGAGAGTACCAGGAACAAAGGGGGGGCTACCAATGTCAGTCATGCAGAGTGAGAGTGACAGGGTTTCCAAGGACGTGCTCTGAAGATAACCCTAGCAGCTTTCACTACTGAAGATCAACAGCCAGCAGAGCCAGCAGAGCCACCACAGACCCCCTAGAGATTTCATCATCTTTGGCCCTGTCTTATCACTGGCACCGTTACACCGCTACACTCACCTGTAGCTAGCTCCTTCAGCTGTGCGCCTGTGCACCCCTACCCTGATCCCTGTCACCAACCTTTACAGCTAGGCACAAATGGCAAGACCCAGCAGCCATGATAGCATCCTGCAACATGATAGCATCCTACAACTGCCAGGGGGCACACAGTCGGCCCCAGCCCTTGCAGCCTGCCCTGGTCCTCAGTACTATATGTGTGTTCCCAGCAACTCCCTGTTACTACACAAGCACCGCAGCTGGTCCCCCAGCTGATCTTACGCACGCCCACTGACTGAGGCCACTACCACTCTTTGCCCCGATCCCCAGCTGCTGAGCCTACATGCTCCTCAACAGCCTTTGCATTCTTTGTGGGTCTCCCACAACATTTCCCCGGGACCACACAGTTGTTGCTGCTGTAGACCGAAATGGTCTGGGCCAACAAGTCACCATGCCTTCCTGACCTGGTCCTCTTGTTCCCACACTGGGTGCCCTGCACTAAGCATAACAAGCACTGGTTTCCCCCCACCCACAGGTGAAGATCTTTCCCTACTGAAGTCAGTCCATAAAGTGTGAAAGAGGCAACTACTTCTTAAAGTGCATAGACGCCTGTCCAAAGCTACAGGGATCACAGGGAATCAGGGAAATACGACTCCACCAAAGGAATATGATATATCTCCAGGAACTGGCCCCAAACCAATGGAAGACTACCCACAGGAGGGAAGGACACCTCAGGTGTGGAGTAGCAAAGAAAGAGACTCTTACACTAGACAGCCCAGGTATGGGGAACCCACGCACAGGAGATACATCCCCACAACCTTTGGCTTTGAAAACCAGAGGGACATAATTTTTAGAGTTCTTGCCATCGGTAAGACTTAACAACCAGAATTTTAGAACTCAGTGGGCTTAACTCTGAGAGAGACAGGAGAGCAAGAGGAAACTGAGTCCCCGCCCTTAAAGAGCCAGCACAACAAATAGCCGCTAAGATACAGCATAGAAGCAGAAGTTTGGAAAATATCTCGGGTATACAGGAAGGAGATTTATTTACTAATTTCACAGTGTGTACTGGAGGGGCAGGTATCTTTGGGAGACTTTTCCAGGAACAAAGGAGATGGCAGGCACCATTTCCCCCCCCCAACCCACAGCCTAGACACACAAACAACTGTGGGAACCAGCTCAGGAACAACACTCTCCATACAACTTGCTACCAGTGCACAATGCCCTTACACACTTATGTGGATCTACCACCTCCAACCTGGCTGGCCTTGGCAAGAGTTTTGAGCAACTGCAGGTGGACCAGCAGAACTTTCTGGCACCACACACCTTGCCCTCAAGTTCTTTTGTGGATCCACCCCCTCCAACCCTGTGGAAGGACTTTTCTAAAGAAGCTCCAATCTTCTCCCACAGCAGACTTGCACAAACCTTCCTAACACCTCATACTTTACCCCTGTGTTTTCTTGCAGACCTGCCTCCTCTAACACACCCATGGCCGAGCCCATCCAAAGGAGTGCCACAAGCCTGGCAACATGCAAGTGGCCCCAGTACAGGCAAGCACCACTCCAAAGTGACTCCTGCTACAAGGAGAGGGGAAGATAACCACACACCAGTCTGACTGCTGTGCCAGCAGTGTCCCAGGGGCATATATCTCATCTGACTGCAGACCTTGCCCACCAATGAAAGCTTTTTATGTCACAACACAGGGAAAGTACCCTGCAGTTTGGCACTCTCACATCTCTGGAAAATGCCTGGTCTGACTGAACTCAAGCCCAAGGCAGCCCCAAACTGGCCCACTAACAACGGATTCCAAACGCTGCCCACAACAGGCAAAGAGAGCCATTGCAGATGTCTTGACTGAAGGTATATGTGCTTCAGCCACAACAGTTGGCACACAAAACACACATATGAGATACCCATGAAGTGTCAGTTTCTGATGAACAGGGGACACAGCACTGCAGGGCACTATAGGACCTCTTCTTCATAAGTCCACTTCTTTTAAGAGCAGAGACATAGCTGACTTTCCTAACACAGAAACAGACACAGAGTTAAACAAAATGAGGAGACAGAGAAATATGTCCCAAATGAAAGAACAGGAGAAAATCATAACAAGATACCCAAATGAAATGGAGATAAACAATATGCTTGGTAGAGAATTTAAAGTAATGGTCATAAAGATACTCACTGGACTTGAGAAAAGAGTGGAGAACCTCAGCAAGATGTTTAACAAAGAGATAGGAAATATGAGAAAGAACCAATCAGAGATGAAAAATTCACTAACTGAAATTAAAAGTACACTAGACGGATAAGATAGTAGACTAGAGAAGCAGAAGAATGGATCAGTGACCTAGAAAATAGAGTAATGGAAAGCAACCAAGGTGAACAAAGAGAAAAAAAATTAATAAGAAAGGAAAATAGTCTTAGGTAATTCCATAACATCAAGCCTAATAACATTCACATTACAGAGATCCTAGAAGGAGAAGGGAGAGAATAGGGGCTGAAAAATTTATTTGGAAAAATAATAGCTGAAAACTTGCCAAATCTGAGGAAGAAGAGATATATCCAGATCCAAGAGGCACAGGAAGCCCCCCACAAAATCAATCCAAGGAGGTCCACCCAACACACATAGTTATTAAAATGGCAAAAAGTAGTGATAAGAGAGAGTTTTAAAAGCAGTAACGGAAAGGAAATAAATTACATACAAAGTGAACCCATAAAGCTAGTAGCTGATTTTTCAGTAGAAACTTTGCAGGCTAGAAGAGAGACATGATATATTCAAAATACTGAAAGAAAAAAAATTCAGCCAAGAATACTGTATCCAGCATGGTTATCATTAAGAATTGAAGGAGAGATAAAGAGTTTCCCAAACAAAAGGTAAAAGAATTCATGACCACTAAACCACCTCTCCAAGAAATGTTAAAGGGGACACTGAATAGAAAGGAAAGACCATAAGTAAGAGTAAGAAACATAAGAGGCACAAAAGCAGTAAAAGTAAGTATATCTATAAAATCATTTAAGGGGTTCACGAAATAAAATGATGTAAGGTATGATACCATATACCTAATATATAAGGGAGAGGAGTAAAGAATGGGTTCAAACATGAGTGACCATCAACTTAATATAGACTGCTATATGCATAAGATGTTACATACAAACCGGTGGTAACCATAAACCAAAAACCAGTAACAGATGTACCAAAAATAAAGAGCAAGGAATCCAAGTAAAACATGAGAAGATAGCAAGAGAAGGAAAAAAAAACAAAAACAAAAAAAACCAAAACAGAACTACAAAAATAACCATAAAACAAGTAACAAAATGGCAATAAGTGCATACCTATCAACAATTACTTTGAATGTGAATGAACTGAATGCCCAATCAAAAGACATAGAGTGACATAATGGGTAAAAAAGCAAAACCCATCTATATGCTGCCTACAAGAGGTTCATTTCAGACCTAAAGCACCTGCAGATTGAATGTAATTGAATGAAAGGCATTTATCTTGCAAATGGAAGTGAAAAGAAAACCAGGGTAGCAATACTTATTTCTGACAAAATAGACTGTATTTTATTTTATTTTTTTAAAAGATTTTACTTTATTTATTTGAGAGAGAGACCCAGCAAGAGAGAGAGCATAGGCATGGAGGGGGTGGAGGGAGAGAGAGAAGCAGACTCCCTGCCAAGCAGGTAGACCAATGCAGGGCTCAATCCCAGGACCCCAGGATCATGACCTGAGCTAAAGGCAGTTGCTCAACTGACTGAGCCACCCAGGCGTCCTCTGACAAAATAGACTTTAAAACAAAGATGTAGTAAGAGACAAAGAGGACACTATATAATCATAAAGGGAACAATGCAACAAGAAGATAAAGCAATTGTAAATAATTATACACCCAACATGGAAATTTGGGTATATGTATTGGGAACATGTATTTAGGTTAATACACAAAGCAGTTAATAATAAACATTAAGGAAGTAATTGATAGAATACAATAACGGTAGGGGAATTCTACCACCCCACTTACATCAATGGATGGATTATCCACACAGAATATCGACAAGAAAACAGTGGCTTTGAATGACCAGAAGAATCTAACAGATATATTCAGAAAATTCCATCCTAAAACAGCACAGTACACATTCTTTTCAAGTCCACAAGAAACATTTTCCAGAATAGATCACATATTAGGCCACAAAACAAGTCTTAAGAAATTAAAAAAGATTGAAGTTATACCATGCATCTTTTTTTTACTACTACACTATGAAACTAGTAATCAACAACAAGTAAAAATCTGGAAAAAGCACAAATACATGGAAGTTAAATAATATGCCACTAAACAGTGAATGACTCAACCAAGAAATCAAAGAAGAAACCAAAAACTACGTGGACGCAAATGAAAATGAAAACATGATGGTCCAAAATCTTTGGGATGAAGCAAAAGTGGTCCTAAGGGGGAAGTATATAGCAATACAGGCCTATCTCAAGAAGCAAGAAAAATCTTAATCTAAACTTACACCTAAAGGAGCTAGGGAAAGTAGAACAAACAAAACTCCAAACCAGTAAAAAAAAGAAAATAATAAAAATTAGAGCAGAAATAAACAAAATAGAAACTGAAAAAAAAAAATAGTATGACAGAACGATCAAACCAGGAGATGGTTCTTTGAAAAGAAAGAGAGAGAAGATTCAATAAGGAAAATCAGAAATGAAGGAGGAGAAATAACAACCAACCCCACAGATATATAAAAGATTATAAGAGAATATTATGAAAAATCATATGTCAATAAGTTGAACATAGAAGAAATGGATAAATTACCAGAAACATATAACCTCCCAAAACTGAGTCAGAAAGAAATAAAAAACTTGAACAGACTGATTACCAGCAATGAAATCAAATCAGTAATCAAAAAGCACCCAATGAAAAATATTCAAGACCAGGTGGCTTCACAGTTGAATTCCACCAAACACTTAAAGAAGAGTTAATACCTATTCTTCTCAAACCATGCCAAAAAAAAATACAAAATGAAGGACAGCTTCCAAATTTATTCTACAAAGCCAGCATTGTCTTGATACCAAAACCAGATAAAGACACTACCAAAAAAAGAGAATTATAGACCAGTATCTCTAATGAACATAAATGCAGAAGTCCTCAACAAAATATTAGCAAACTGAACCCAATAATAAATTTAAAAAATTATTCACTGGTAAGGAAGAAGTAAAACTTTCACTACCTGCAGATGGCATGATACCAAATACAGAAAAGCTTAACTGCACCAGAAAACTACTAGAACTGATAAATGAATTCTGTAAGTTTATAGGATATCAATGTACAGAAATCTGTTGCATTTCCCTACATTAATAATGAAGTAGCAGAAAGAGAAATTAAGTGAACAATCCTATTTATAATTGCACCAAAAATAATAAAATACCTAGGAATAAACTTAAACAAAGAAGTAAAAGACCTGTACTCTGAAAACTATAAAACACTGATGAAAGAAATTAAAGAAGAAATAAATGGAAAGATAGTTCATGTTCATGGATTGAAAGAACAAATATTGTTAAAATTTTCATACTATGCAAAACAATCTACAGATTTAATGCAATCCCTATCAAAATATACATTTTTCACAGAACTAGAACAAATAATCTTAAATTTTATGGAATCACAAAAGACCCTGAATAACCAAAGCAATCTTGAAAAAGAATAACAAAACTGGAAGTATCGCAATCCCAGATTTCAGAATATTCTACAAAGCTGTAGAAATCAAAACAGTATGGTACCGGCACAACAATAGATACATAGGTTGTTAGAACAGAACACAGAGCCCAGAAATAAACCCACAATTATTTGGTCAATTAATCTTTGAAAAACGGAGGCAAGAATATTCAATAGGAAAAAGGACAATCTCTCCAACAACTGGTGCTGTGAAAACGGAGGACAGATATATGCAAAAGAATGAAACTGGACCACTTTCTTATACCATAAACAAAAACAAACTCAAAATGGATTAAGGACCTAAACGTGAATCCTGAAACCATAAAAATCCCTGAAGAAAGTATAGGCAGTAATTTCTCTGACATTGACCATAGCAACATTTTTCTAGATATGTTTCCTGAAGCAAAGGAAACCAAAGCAAAAATTAACTATTGAAACTACATCAAAATAAAAAGCTTCTTCACAGCAAAGGAAATAATCAACAAAACTAAAAGATAAACTACTGAATGGAAGAAGATATTTGCAAATGATAAATCTGATAAAGGGTTAGTATCTAAAATATATAAAGAACTTATACAATTCAACACCAAATAATAATAATAATAATCCAATTAAAAAATGGGTAGAAGACATGAACAGACATTTCTCCAAAGAAAACATACAGATGGCTAACAGGCACATGAAAAGATGCACAACATCATTCATCATCGGGGAAATGCAAATCAAAACCACAATGAGATATCAACTCACATCTGTCAGAATGGCTAAAATCAAAAACACAAGAAACAACAACGGTTGGCAAGGATATACAGAAGAAAGAATCTTTGTGCACTGTTGGTGGGAATGCAAACTGGTACAGTCTCTGTGGAAAACAGTATGGAGTCTCTTCAAAAGTTAAAAATAAAACTACTCTATTATCCAGCATATTCCACTACTGGGTATTTAACCAAAAAATATGAAAACACTAATTTGAAATGATATATGCACCACTGTTTCTTACAGCATTATTTACAATAGCCAAACTATGAAAGGAGCCAAGAGTCCATATGTGTGTGTGTATATATATATATATATATATATATATAGTCCATATATATATATATATAGTCCATATATGTATACATCAGTCATAAAAAGGAGTGAAATCTTGCCATTTGCCACAACAGAGATTGATCTATAGAGTACAACGTTAAGTGAAATAAGTCACTCAGAGAAAGGCAAACACCATACGATTTCACTCATATGTGAAATTTAAGAAACAAAACAAACAAACAAGGCAAAACAGAAAGAGAAACTAAAAGAAACAAACTCTTAACTGTAGAACTATAGAACAAGTGATGGTTACCAGAAGAAGATGGGTGGCAGGATGGGGGAAATAGGTGAAGGGGACTAGGAAGACACTTATCATGATGAGCACTGAATAATGTATAAAATTGGTGAATCACTATTCCGTATGCCTGAAACTGATATAACACTGTATGTTGACTATACTAAAATTACAATTTTGAAAATTAATAATAACAAATAATTAAAAAAAAAGAAAGAATGGCACAGAATGTCCCAAACCTGAGAGGAGATTTGGACATCCATGTTGATGAAGCTAATAGGTGCTGCCTTAATTTCAATTTAAACATATCTTCCCCAAGACACATTATAATAAAATTGTCCAAAATGAAAGACAGAGTGAGAATTTACAAAAAACAGCAACAGGAAAAAAAAAAATTTACTTCATACATAGGAAAACTGATAAGGCTATCAGTGCAGTTTTCAGCAGAGATCTTGGGGCAGGAAAAAATGGAGTATAATATTCAATACACTAAAAGAACGAAACTGCAATTCAAGAATACTTTATTCAGCGAAGTTGTCCTCAGAAAATGAAGGTGAGATAAAGACTTTTCCTAAAAAGCAAAGCTGATTAAGTTCAGCACCACTACACCTGGCTTAGGAGAAATGTTCACAGTTCATTAAACTGAAACAAAAGATGCTACCTAGCAACATGAATACATGGAAATAAACAGCACTCTGGTAAATGCAAGTGTATAGTCAGATTCAGAATATACTGCAAAATATTGATGTGTTAACCACTTAACATTAGTATGAAAGTTGAAGAACTAATTTTTTAAAGATCATTTATTTATTAATTTGGGGATAGGGTATGAATTGGGGAGGGGGAGAGGCAGAAGCAGATTTCCAGCTAAGCAGGGAGTCAGACACCAGGCTCTATCCCAGGACCTGAGATCATGACCTAAGTTGAAGGCAGACACTTAGGGATTAATGTTTTAAAAATAGCTATAGCTAAGAAGGGAATCAATGTATCCTACTATGGGAGACTATGGATTCACAAAGGAAGACAGCAAGAGAGGAAGAAAGGAAGAAATCAAAACAGCCAGAAAACAATTACTAAAGGGCAATATTAAGTCCTTACCTATCAATATTTACTTTAAATGTAAAGGAATTAAATTCTCTAATCAAAGACCATAGAGTGGCTGAATGGAAAAAAAGAAAACAAAACAAAACAAATGGAACCTAACTACATGCTGCCTACCAGAGACCCATGCCAGCTTCAAGGACACATTGAGGCTCAAAGTGAAGGCTCAGAAAAGGGTATTTTATGCAAATGAAAACCAAGACAGATCAGGGGTAACCATACTTACATCAGACAAAATAGATGTCAAGTAAAAAACTAACAAGAGACAAAAAGATTGTTCTAGAATAATAAAGGTTTTGATTCTTCAAGAGAATATAACAATTCTAAATATATAAGCATCCAACATTAGTGGACCTAAATATTTTAAACAAATACTAACAGATCTGAAGGAAGTAATTGACAGCAATACAATAATAATGAGGGACTTCAATACCCCATGTTTAATATGGATAGACCATGCAGACAGAAAATCAAATAAGGAAATTTTGGACTTGGGCTGTACTTTAGAACAAATGGACATAATAGATACACACAGCACATGCCATCCAATAGTAGCAAAATACACATTCTTCTCAAGCATACAGACATTTAATGATTTTTTTTGATGTAACACCAAAAATATGAGCAATAAAAGCAAAAATAAACAAGTGGGACTTCAAAGTAAAAAAATAAACATTTTTTTTTAAATGAGAAGACAACCTACAGAATGGGAAAAAATATTTGCAAGCTATTATTCTAATAGGGAGTTAATACCCAAGATCTGTAAGAAATTCATACAACTCAATAAGTGAGAAAATGAAAATCAAATTAAAAATTGGCCAAAGACTTGAATAGACTTTTTTCCAAATAAGGTATAAAAATGGCCAACAGGTACATGAAAGGTGCTCACCATCACTAATTATCAGGAAAATGCAAATCAAAACCATACTGAGATGTGCAAAATTGTACAACTATTCTGGAAAACACTTTGTCAGTTTCTTTAAAAACTGAACATGTACCTTCCATTTGGTCCAGCACTTGCATTTCTGGAAATTTGTCCCAGAGAAATTAAAATGTACATTCACATAAAAATTTGTAGATGAATGATTATAGCACCTTTGTTTGTAACAGCCAAAATGAAATAACTCAAGTGTTCTTCGGTGAGCAAATGGCTAAACACATGGTGGTCATCCATACCACGAAAGAATACTGGGCAAATAAAAGAATTGGCTATTAATGTACACAACAACCTGGGCGAATCTCCAGGGAAGTGTACTAAGCACACTAAGTGAAAGAAGAAAATCCATAAAGGTGACATACTGAAGGATTGCATTTTTATAAAATATTTGAAATTACAGAATTATAGAGATGGAAGAGTAAGGGGTGAGCGTGACTGTAAAGGGGTAACATGAGGGCGATCTTTGTGGTGATGGAATAGCTGGTTATCTTGATTGCAGTGCTGAGCTCCATTTGTGATAAAGTGATATAGAACCATACACGCATGGTGCACTGGGTGTTATACGCAAGTAATGAATCATGGAACTTTACATCAAAAACTAGGGATGTACTGTATGGTGGCTAACATAATACAATAAAAATATTATCATAAAAATAAAATAAAATAAAATACACACAGCAAGGAAAGAAAAAAAAAACCCAATTCTTAAGTGATTTTGTTTTACTCTATATTACTTACAAATTTAAATTTAAAGACCATGGATTCTTACCTCCTGCAAAATGATCTACAGTGTTCTGCTTTTCATTGAGATATAATAAACATTTTGGCGAACAAAAAAAAAGAGAACCATACACGCACATTACACCAGTGTCAGAATCCTGGTTTTGGGGGTGCCTGGGTGGCGCAGTCGTTAAGCGTCTGCCTTAGGCTCAGGGCGTGATCCCGGAGTTCCGGGATCGAGTCCCACAGCGGGCTCCTCCACTGGAAGCCTGCTTCTTCTTCTCCCACTCCCCTGCTGTGTTCCCTTTCTCGCTGGCTGTCTATCTCTGTCACATGAATAATAAATAAAATCTTAAAAAAAGAATCCTGGTTTTGACCTTAAACTACAATTATGCAAATGTTACCACTGGGGGAAAGTGGGTGAAGAATACACGGGACCTGTTTCACTATCTTTGCAACTCCCTGTACACCCATAATAACTCCAAAACTAAAAAATTGTAAATGGTATATATGATTTATTTTCTTCAAAGTGTTCCATATATAGTAAACATACTCAAAGTCCTTTCCTATACACACTTCCGGGATCCATTTTATTATTTTTGGCTTCCTTGCATCCATGTTCACCCACCATTCTTAATACGTGATGGCTACTTTAAGTCATCTGAAACAAGCGCTGGAATCTTCAACAGTAAATTCTAATCTGAAACAATAAGCTTTAATCTTTTCTGCGATGTAAGTCATTTGCTTAAATGAAAAGTCTTACAAGACCTTTGTCCCTCAAGACCCCTTCAGTTCTCAGTCATTAACGCTGGTGACACAAATGGACTTACTCGTAATGATCAGGCAGTGTGACAAAACTGATACCAGAGGTTGGAAAGCTAGCCATCCTTGTCATGAACTGACACATTTTTTGGCAACTCATCATTACTAATAACTTGAAAGGCAGATCACATGCCTCCTGAGTTTGAAGTTTTATTGAAAATGGCAATAAAGAGCCAGTGCTAGAGTCAGGCCACTGCTCTTGGTTGAGGGGTTCCCCTGCCATAGATATCAACTAGCATGCTTTTTATTTGGCTTTAGTATTTTAGAGATGTCACATCTTGTTTATACTACAGTAGAAATTGCTTTTAAAGGTTAATCACACTATTGCCAAGAGGCTACAGATTATTTCAAGTAGTATTAAATACTTTTAATGCAATGATCATTGATATGACAATGTAGCCATATTAAAATTACTATTTGTGTCAATTACATTTTCCCACAAATAGATTAGTTATTTTAAGTAAGCTTTAGGTATAAAAGATTTATTATCCATGTCTAGTTATCCTAGGATAACTATCCATAAGTCAGAAGTTCCGAGTTTGTTCTGTGGATCAATAATGTCAGGAATCTGGGTCAGCTTCTCTTCAGAGCTCTTGACCTTCTCCTCATGGTTACAAAATGGCTTATAGTATCTCTAAGCCATATAAAAATGTCCCCAAACCAAGAAAGAGGTGTGAGATGAAGTATGGTGAGACAGCTTGCATAGCATTTCTTTCTCTTTCTTAAATAGATATTTTGCAGAAGTTCTCTCTGCCAGTAAAAATTCCCCTTATATTGCTCTGCCAGATTTGGTCGTATAACCATCCCTAAACCAATCACTAACGAAAGGAGTTCATTCTCTGGAAATTATTGTTCAGTATCTGACCAACTCCAGAACAAACACTGTTATTTTATTTATTATTTATTTATTTATTTATTTGACAGAGAGAGGGAACACAAGCAGGGGGAGTGGGAGAGGGAGAAGCAGGCTTCCTGCTGAGCAGGGACCCCAATGGATGTGGGGCTCGATCCCAGGACCTTGGGATCATGACCTGAGCTAAAGGCAGACACTTAACCACTGAGCCACCCAGATGCTGCTTTTTAAACCTTTTTAAGATTTTATTTATTTATTTGAGAGAGTGACAGGCAGACAGACAGCATGAGCAGGGGGAGGGGTAGAAGGAGAGGGCGAGGTAGACTCCCTGCTGAGCAGGGCTTCCGATGATGATGATGATGATGATGATGATGATGATGATGATGATGAGGGACTCCTTCCCAGGACCCTGGGATCATGATCTGAGCTGAAGCCAACTGAGCCATCCAGTCTCCCCCAAACACTGCAATTCTTCTTTTTTTTTTTAAACAGAAATTGTGGGTGGCAAATGCATTTGTTTTATTAGAATTGGTTAGAGTTTCATTCAGATCCCACTACTTAGTATATAGGGAAGATTAGAATCTCATAAAATATTTGATGTTATAATCTATAAGCATTTTCCCCCATTCAATGTCACTACATATGACCTTGAATGAGGTGGTCCTATCTTTATCTCACTCTTCCCTATAGATGATGGAAGATTGGAGGGAAAAATTGTCGTTTATGATAAACATAGTACCAGATTTACTTTCATAATCATAATCTCAAGTACTCCGTTTTCTTAATCCTTAACATAACACTGAATTTTACTATTATTTAATTTTAAGACTTTTACTTATTTATTTGCCAGAAAGAGAGAGCGAGAGCACAAGCAGGAGGAGCAGCAGGCAGAGCGGCAGGCAGAGCAGGCAGAAGGAGAACAGGCTCCCCAGTGAGCAAGAAGCCTGATGTAGGACGGTCCCAGGACCCTGGGACGGTGACCTGAGCCAAAGGCAGACGTTTAACTGACTGAGCCACCCAGGTGTCCCCATAACACTGAATTTTAGATCAACTATCCTAAATATAGATTCCATTTTCTTCCATAAAGAGTCTCTATTTTACCCCACCCAACGTACCCACGGTATCATTGACCACAATGATTCCTAAGTTGGTAAGAAATGGAGGGAAGTACATTGATGGGGAAACTATATTTCATCACCCTCTTCAGGCAAGTTGAAAATTTATCACAGTAGTTCAAAGGAACTACTGAGGGAATAAAAATTTTTGAATACTTATTAAACGAAGATATTTAAGTAATAAATAGGAAGATTTTCTTGTTATTTTTCAAAAATATGTTGTGCAATTACTATACATTGAATGGGCACTTACTATGAGCAATATGGAGTATGATCACTGAGTAATGGGAAGATATTTTTTAAGTTTTTATTTTAATTCCAGTTAGTTAACATGCAGTATTATATTAGTTTCAGGTGTACAATATAGTGATTCAACAATTTCATACATCAAAACAACAACAAAAACAATTCCACACATCACCTGGTGCTCATCACCCCAAGTCCCCCCCCCCAATCTCTATCGCCTATTTAACCCATCCCTATGTAATAGGAAGATTATCAGACCTGAACATCATCTTAAAATGTTTATGTTCTAACACAGACGTTAAGTCAATAATAGTAATTCAGCAGTTCAGCCTAATTCAGCTCTAGAAGAGGTGAAAGTCCTATAAATATTCAGAGAAATAGAAGCTGTTCACCTTGTCTTTTCCGCACTCCATTGAGGATGGTTAGGGCAGAAAAAATACCAAGAAAATTTCAAGGATCAAGGAAATCTCTGTGCTACAAGAAGCATTTTATCAGAACTTTGAAACTCAGGTAAAATTTGTTTTTGCAAAGATAGAAATAAGAGAATCTCAGGTGGAGCACTGTGCATAAGATACATGATAAACTTCGGGCCGAAACTCATACAGTTCAAAAATTGTTTGCACTTCACATAGTTCAAAATTCATGTCTAGGCACGCAGTAGGAATGCAGCAGCAGCTATGCTGGAAAAATCTGTCAAATAGAGACAGGGGATGAGCAGTATGCCAGGGTATTAAAACATGACTCTTACTTGTTAAATAGTGATTTTATTTTTTTCTCCCTTTTTCAGAGTCTCCTTATTTTTACCTTTCTGCTTTGACATGTGCTGTCTTTTACACCCAAGTTCTTTCTTTTCTATTTTTTCCTACTCTTTCTACCTGTAATAATTCTCACCAATATTCAAAGACAGGTGATAAATTACCTATGTGTAAGAGAATACTTTTTTTTTTAAATTTAATAAACAACTCTTTTGCGATAAAAACCTCACTCGAATTCTTGTGCTAATGATGCTTACTTATTTGATATAATAAATAGAAAATAGTCAGAATTTTTATTTTTCCAAACAGCGAAATTCCAGACTGGTTTCTTATGGTTTTGTTCCCTCCCCCCTCCCCCGTAGAAACCAGTTTTGTGAACTTTCGGAGGACACTGCGCCCTTTTCACTAGTAAGTGGAGAATTGATGGGGCGGGGAGATTGGGAGTTGGAAGAGGGTTGACTTCTCCCTCGAAGCAGCTGGACAGGCAGGCACATCCTGGGGCTGATTGGTTTTACGTCTTCTCAGCATAATGCGACAGAAGTGCACAGCATGGGGGAGCGGGAGAATAGCAAAATACGAGGGGCTAGGCAGCTGCTTCCACATCCTGCAGGTTTAGAAGCCCGTAAATTGGAAGAAAATCTAGTAACAGTGACTTCTTGAGGAATTTAAGGTGCCACACAGAACTAAACCCTAATCTATAATCGCTCCCTCAAGGGAAAGACGTAGCTTATACATTTTTAATGCGTGAACTAGTTTAACATGAGGTTGACAGTAATTGTGGTTGCACTACATGCATTTTTTTCACTGCTCAAAGTAAGAGAAAAAAATCACAGATGTCCTTAAACCAACTATTAAAGGTACTATTCCATTAAAATGATTTTGATTATTTAGAAAAGAAGTAACTTATTTTGCATTGGATTTGTTCAGATGTTTAATTGTCTAGAATTATTATTTTTATCATAGCAATCATTGTTATAGATTGTATTGAACACTATCATTCTGAAGGAAACTTTTTAAATGGCCATTTTTAAAGGGTAACAAAATAGTTCCAAAAGCATGTGTAGATCAGCGCATAGCAAAAAAAAACAACAACAAACAAACAAACAAAAACAAACAAACAAACAAACAAAAAAACAGCATTGTAACCAACAAGGCAAAACCATGGGGGAATGGGGGTTGTAACATACACTATTTCTGGACCATTGTTTTAGCTGTCATTGGGAGAACAAAAACGGTTTTCATTTATGTTTGTTTTAAATTAAACCCCTATTTAAAAATATCTTTTCTGATGGTGACTACATTAAAGCATAGGCAATTCTCTGAGTTTGCAAAATGGGGACCCATGATGAAAGACTTAGTAGCCCGGAAAATTTTCATCATTCTCCTTGCACTAACGGAAACTGACTCATGAGATCGATGTGTTTCAGGAAATACTAAATTGTTTTGTTCAAGGTTCACAAAAATACTGACAAAAAAAACTAGTTGGAGAAAGAACAGAGGAGATGGCATGTCTTCCACCTTGCTTTCCTCCTTCCTTTCCTTATCTATAGAGACCAGCCTAAGCATTTGCTCTGTCCTCCTACCAAATCTTGGATTGTCTGATATTAACATTCTGCTTGACCACCCATGTGTGTAAATCTTAGGCTAGATAAGTACCAGCTAATGCAGCTTCTTCTGCCTTCTATTGCTTACTCTGATTTATATCACTGAATTCAAACATAATCTTTTATAGTCACTAATACTGTATCAGAATGGTTTGAAAATTTTTATTCCTCCATTTCTGATTGCTTAGCCACTGACATTCTATAGAGAAGGTGACACATAGATGTTTAAGCAGAGCATAAAAATGGAGACACGTTACCTGAGCAGTCACAGTGATCACAACAAATAAAACATACTGCAAAAATAGATAAAGTGTTTAGTCTAATAGCAGCTCAGATCCTAATTCCCCAATGACCTTCTCAGTTGAAAAGGATTATCTTTGGGAGTAAATATTCTGAGACAACACATTCTCACGTGTAGTCGTTATTCAAAAAAAAAAAAAATTATTTGACATTTCATTAAATAATGGATTTGACTAAAGCCTAGAGGTTTATTAGTAAGTCAACAGCATAAAAATGAGATTCCTTTAATTTAAACACTATGTTTTCCTATTCTTGTTGAACTTCCTATTCTAAAACCATAAGAAGTAAAATGTAAATAGCTCCCAAACTTTGTTGAAATGCTTTCCACCATTAAAGAAAAAAAGTGAAATGCCATATAATGGTTACTAAAAATTTATCAGAAATATTAAAACATATTATTTTACAGAGTTATACAGTTTCATTATGTTTTCCAATTAATAATATTGCTCATTTAATGACTGATATATTAAGGTTTTGTTATAAAGTATTTCAGTTCTTGGCCCATGATTATTAGCAAAATTGAAGCAGCATGTCATTTTTATCAATTACAGAGATGACCAACCTGCTCATATGTCAAATTATGGCAACAATTATAAAAAAGATAAGCAAATCAAAACCATAAACACATAAGCTAGTCACTGATAAGAATAACTGACTTGACAAGTCACGATGAAAGAAAATTTATAAATGAAACACAATTAATCCCATATACACCTATAGCATATAATTCTTAATAATTTACTAAAATGATCATAGAGCTAACTACATAGTTTTATCACAGCATTTCTCAAAAAATATGAATGACACCACTTCCCTAAGAAGAGATGACTTTGTAAATCCTAGAATATTGTGGCTTCAAAAGCATAGAAGTCTAGCTTAAAGAAGAGCTTTGTGTAAAAGAAGGGATGGGGATAAAGAAAATAAAAACCAGCACAGAACATGTCTCTTTCTGTATTAGTTCTATAAAAAAAAAAAAAAAAAAAAAAAAAGTTAAGGGATAAGCTATAAGCCTTCTAGTAATTTTGGCTAATATTTTTACTTAATCAAAGCACAGTAATAATATCTGGACATTGGCTATCCCCAAGTCTGATGAATTTGTCAGTCCATGGTAAGAGTTAAGAGAGAGACAGAGAAGAAGTGATAAATAATGAGCATAGGAAATAAATCTGTAATTCACTTTAGCACTTGACTGAAAGAAGACATGGCATTGGTGTGTGAAATTGACACCCTTTCCTTTTCTCTGCTCTATAAAAAATTTCCTCCACCCACCAAAAGTCTGGGGTCTTTTGGAGAATGAATATATTACGAGTACTAACTGAACTCTTGCTATTATCTTAACTGGTTTGTTCAGTCTTCCATTTTCTTTTGCTAAAACCGAATAAAATATATAATGGTTAATGGTTAGCATCACAAAATCCCAATATCATAACAATAACATTTATTTTTACTATGTATGGCTCATACATTAATTGCACTAGTCTGTTAGATCATTTATATATGGAACATGTGTAGCTTTTACCCAGGGGTTGTTGAAATGATTCAGTGGATTTATAGCAAGAAAATTTTCTGACACCAGGAGTTTATAAACTAATAGTTAGGAGGAATGAAAACAGCTCAACCTCTAATCAGGTACAGGGCCTCTAGGTATTCAGATCTTGCTCAGACACACTGGTGCACGGCATATGCCTAACATGGACTGGATAATTTTCCAGAGCTTCCTGAATAGTTTTCTCCTGTAGGTATAAATAATAAATTGCATGCCTGCATCAAATCCAGGACTGTGATAATACAGATACATTTGATGTATTTAATACATTTTTTTGCTTTACTTTTACATACTTTTCTAATAACTATTCCATTTTTTAAATAAAAGCACTCAGATACCATTCAAAAACATTAGTGGTTTGGTTTTTTAGTAGAAATGTATCATTAAACAGACTTTAGAGTGTATGCCAGTCTTAAAATCACTTCAGTTTTATAGTCTTTCTATATTGGTTGTCAGAAATACCAGGAAATTGATACGCTTAGACATCTATTAAATGAAACATTACTGTGTTATAATATAGTTTTATCTTTTAGTCTGCATATCTATTGTAAAGGAAACTAGGTAGGTCATCAATGAGAATAGAGAAAAACAAGATCTGACTATCATCATAAGTATTTTGTTTTAGCCTTTTTTTTTTTTTTGTTAAAAGGACAAAGCATCTTACACTAGAACAATAAAGTATGTATTACTATGATGATTGTCTACACTCAGAAATTGGAGAAAATTCTGTAGAACAGAAAACTGTTTTCAGCAGCTGACCAAGGAAAGGGCAAAGAATTCACAATGATTCATAAGTTACCACATACCCAGAGTAATAAGCCTTGTTAATGCAGAATTCTATATGATGTGCTTTTAATTGTATTTGTTCACTCTGTATCCTGGTATCCTGATTATAATTGTAATGTAGAATCCTCTAAAACAAAAGTCAAAATAATACCCAAAAATCTTCTAAAGTATTTTGAGGTCAAAAAAGCTTGCCAGTAGTATTCGAACTCTTAAATTGAGAACTGTATGCATTTTCTACAAATTCACTTACAACTAACTATAAATCATATTAATGACTTCTGTTATAAAGATCCACTTCCTCCTCACTAAAAATCACTTAGAACTCTATACTGATAATAGCCTATATTCTGATTGATATAAGTCGACTTTTGAGTAAGTAACAATGGATTCTTACCCATTTCCCTTTTTGAGCCAAGAATCATAAAAATACCGATAATTTTATGTGGTTATTTCTCCACTAATTTGTTTTTCAAAAAATAAATTTTTAAGTATCAAATCTTCTTCAAATGAGTTTTATGGAAATCCTTATTTCTTCTCTAAATATTCTGCAGAATATTCCCTACTTGCTTTGCAAAATAACCAGAAGGGCTATAAAATGCCACTCTTTCCAGGTTTCCTACCTCTCTTTACAAGGGTATTTTGATAATCACTGTAGAATTCAGCATCTCAGTTCATATTTTGCAAGAGGAACTTTGTTCTGGAAGTTCAAGCAGAGACTGATTCCTGCATTGCATAATTCCTTGATACTCCTTGAGTAACATTTTAAAACTTTTCCTAGTAGATATAGCTCTAAATAAAGGAGTAAATTATTTTTTTAAATTAACATCCTTAATAATATGGGAACACAAGCTTAAGTAGAATCACCATGGTGTCTCTGATGATTTTATAAAAAAATAAATACATACATAAATACATGTACACATATATGTATATTTTTTCTTTTTTTTTGGTGACAAAACATGTTCATTACCTTGTGATCTCTTAGGTTTGGTCTCATAGCTAAACACATAATCTAGATGTAAGCATTCCTGTATCTCAGCTGCTCTTCTTTGATAAAAACATGCAGCTTAGAGAAGAAAAACACCAGAGGACAAGGCTCCCATATAGATTGTGATCTAATGGAAAGTTTTAATCTAGTGTAACACTCCTCAAACCATAGTCCATGTATCAGTATTTCCTGAGAGTAAGAAATCCAGGTTAATGGCAGGCCGTCAACCCTACTAGATGAAAATCTTTGGGAGGTGGGTTCAGGAATCTATATTTTAAAAAGATCCCCTAATGATTTATGTGCACTTTAATTTTTTGAGAAGTATTGGTCTAATGGACTTGCAGTAAAATTTATATTAAATAATTTCCTATATTATTTGTATAATAGAAATATTTTATGATCTACAATTGTTCCAATATGTATATGATAATATAGGATAAATAATATATGTATAATATATAGAAAGTATTGTATATATACTATATGTAATCTAAATGCTCAAAAATATAATATTTTATTCATAAGAACTAATTTTCTAGTGTGAGGAAAATAAGAGATCAGTGGTTTAAATCTTTTAATCTAAACCTTATAACTCTGAGCTTCCCAATTGCTCTTCAGGTGAATGACTAATATTTCAGATGAAATATCAAAGGAAAAATTCAGATAAATCTTGTCCAAGTAAGTGGTCAATGGTTTGTTACATTTGTATGCAATCAGCCAAGCTGAAAGTAAAAAAGCAAATTTTTTTTTATCACAACAAATGTAATTTATGTTAACTGATAGGTGACATGAAGATAGACCCCATTCCATATTTACTAGGATTCAAAAGTTAAGTCATAATAAGAGTTAATGTTTAATAAATGTCTTACTTCATAGCTAAATATCCATTAAAATTTTTCTAATCTGTCAAATTCCTTTAATAGTTTTCATTATTAAAATGGAAGCTTTTTGAAAGAAAGAAAGTTCCCAGATTGTGAATTCCTTAAGAACAAGTTTAATATTCTTCTTCTTCTCAATACTATTCCCAGTACTAAACCTACAACCTGACACACTGAAGGGTCTAACGAGGTACTGACTGCATGACTGTATACAAATTTGTGTCTGTGTGGAATTACATGATTAAAGAGTATCTTGTATGTTTAAAGAATGTTTTACAAAATAGTGGTTGTTGAATAAATGTCTCTTGGTTTGAATTGGGTTTGATTTATATTACCATATTTGAGAAAAAAATGAATCAATAGTAAAATTTATCAATGAATGGTCTAGTACTTACATAACACTCACAGGTTCATCCATTAAATACTTATTGCAAATATTATCTTTAAGAGATAAACAATATTGCATCTCTTAATTTTCAATTGTGATTATTATATAAACATGTATTTCTGCCTTCACGACAATTTGTGTACAACACATACATCCAGATGGAATGCATGGACACACACTTTCATTTTAATTGCTTTTCCAAACCCAAAAGAGTTACACGAATAAATCAGACTCAGGTAAGAGTAAATTGCTTTTTCATGATAATTTTTTTGGGGAACTGCATTCATATATGAGGTCTGAAATGACATTGTCTGAAAATAAACTTAATTTAATTAATAGATTTTGGTTCATCAAATGACTAAGACTTATGAATGATAGAGTTTGAGAACACTACTTAAAATTAAATGAAATTCAATATGTGCCTTAAAAGACAGTTCCAAAATAGAATCACCTTTAAGTTAGTTTGCTGGATTTTCTGCTTATAGAACAAACACATAAAGAAACTGGAGCAGAAAATCAGTCACATTAAGTTTACTACTATCAGAAAAACAAGGTAAGCTAAAAAAAATATCTTTAGCTTTCATATCCAGGTAAGTTTCACAGGTTAACAGAGGCAAGTAAAAATTATTGCTAGTGCTAGTAAAATCTTCTGCTCAGAATGGAGCTTAAAGATAATTTAAACATGTATTTATTTTCCCCTGCTAAAAAAAATAAAATAAGCAAACATGCAGTTAGCATCTTTCCTTTTAAAACTAATTATTATAGTCTACATTATATCTTATTAAAATGTTAATGATACTTGCAATTTTTCTGTTAAAAAACATAGCATGATTCAATTTCCTTCGTGTTTCCTGCCCTTTATACATCAGTAAGTACAAATATATATTTCATAGGCCATATCATTTCATTTTATTAAAGATTCCCATCTTGCCAAGTGGACAGTTAATGTTAAGCATAAGTAGCTATTTTCTTTTAAAGAAAATCATAATGAACTCTGGGGGTAGAACACTACAACCATCAAGAAGCAAATGTCTATGATTGTACAGTTGGAAACAGCTGAAAATGTTGGGATGACCTCCAAAGCAGTCTGACCTGCGCGAAAACAAGCTTTTGTTAAATAGGTCTTTTCTAACTTAAAATGTTCTAATAATAGAACATAAAATGTGCCAGACGACTTGTTCCAAATATCAATCCATTATTAATTTAATCTCTATTATATTTATATAGATATCCATCAACACTGTTTTATCGACATGCAAAGCTATTTTACTATCCTTATAGCAGAATTGCAGAACTTAGATTAAAAGTGTTTCAAAAGGGGGCGCCCGGGTGGCTCAGGCTTTAAGCGTCTGCCTTCTGCTCAAGGTGTGATCCCGGGGTCCTGGGATCGAGCCCCTCATCTGGCTGCTTTCTCCTCTGGGAGCCTGCTCCTTCCTCTCCCACTCCCCCTGCTTGTGGTTCCCTCTCTCGCTGGCTGTCTCTCTGTCAAATAAATAAATAAAATCTAAAAAAAAAAAAAAAAGTGTTTCAAAAGGTGGTATGTGAAACATGCTTTAGTGAATTTTGTTTTTAAGTCACTTTTAAAGGATTAAGTATATACTGCTTTGGGTGAATATCGAATTAGTTAGAAGATTCTAATGTTCTTGGGTATGGCCCACAAATGTCCAACAATATATAATATTTCTTAGAAAACTTAGAAAATTGTCTAAGTTTAAGAAGAAAACAAGGGTAGAGATAGTTGCCAATTTTCTCATACTAATTATATCACTGGCTTATTCCCTTAAATGGACTTGTTGTCAGTTGCCTCATTTATAAAAAATGGTAACTACACTAAAGTCACTTTAAGGTATTATCAGTTCTTTAAAGTTGTGAAATACATATTACTCTACATCTCATCTTTGGTGGATAAAATTATCTAGGGCCTAATTCCTCTGCTAAAACTTCTGAGGAGACGATGTAGTCTGATTTTTGTAAGAAGACGCCAATACACAAAACAAAAAAAATATTCAGAAATATGTGAGATTGGGGGTGAAATCTCTTATGGTTCTCAGCCCCCATAAACTAGCCATGAAATAATTTATTAAGATTAATTATCAGATTATAGGCCCAAATCTAAAAACATCTGGTTAATATAAACATCTTCTTTAAAATGCCCGTGGAGTAAGACTAGCACAGAGAAGAAATCTGCTCTACGGTGAGAATTGGTGTGCATGAATTTGATCCAAGACTGATGATTTGTAAGATGGAATGTCCTTGACAGTGAAATGGTGTGGAGTCACTCAAGTTACTGGGACAGTCTTCTAATGAACCTAAGTCAGCTTTTCAGAGAGGAAGAAGATGCCAAAGCAAAGGTCCAGCGAGAGTGGAATCTCATGGGGCACCTGGGTGGCTAAGTTGGTTAAGTGACTGCCTTCAGCTCGGGTCATGATCCCAGGGTCCTGGGATCGAGCTCCACATCGAGCTCCCTGCTCTGCAAAGGAGCCCACTTTTCCCTCTCCCTCTGCCTGCCGCTCCCCCTGCTCATGCTCGCTCTCTCTCTCTCTCTCTCTGTCAAATAAATAAAATCCATTAAAAAAAAAAAGAGTTGAATCTCATGTAAAAACATGATTTATACAAGACCAATGTTGGTATTCATATTGGCTAAATAGGGTCACATTCTCCACTTGTCTGGAGGAAACATTAAAGTAGTGAAGGGCCTAGAGTATGCCAACAGGTTCTGCGGAAGGGGAAGACACAAGAATACAAGAATAGAAAAGACTGTGGTGGCAGGTATAGAAACTTAGTGTCTGGGAAACTTGCAATGAACTTCTCTGGGGAAAATGAAAATAGAGTAGAAAACTGGGTAGAAAAGCATTATGGAATTTCAAGAGAACTGTGGAAAGGAAGAGTTTGGGAATATTCCTTCCTTGCATTTTCACAATTTAGGAAGAGTAAAAGGGGATGTAGCATGGGGACATCCTCTACACTAGAATCGGACAATACTGCCCCTACCACCACTTACTTCCTGTGTCATCTCTGAACTTCACCTTTCAGTTCTTTCCTTGCAAAACCTGGCTAATAACAGCTATCTCACAACATTTTTGTATTGATTCAATGTGACAATGTAAGAACAAAATAGATATTCAGTTATTGCAACTGCTGTAAATATCACTGCTGTCATTTCTTTCAGGAAAATGAGAAGGAAAACAATTGGTGCTCTCAGGTTCTAAACAAGAACATAATATTTCAGAGACATCCGGATAGTTTGAATGCCACGAGTTTTCTCCAAGGTCTATTCAGTAAGGTGTCTTTAAGGCATTTCCTCTTGCCACAGTACCATTTATCTTGAGTTTACAGGTCAGTAAAAATATTAACTAGGTTCATGTACGTTTTCTAGGACAATTGGAGTAATTCCACAAAATTCTTGATTACTTATCCCTCTAAACTAATAATTATTAATTTAAGCAAAATACAGTAAATGTGGGGCATATTCCTTGCTTTTGTTCACAAATTCCTTTAAAGAGAATTTACCAATTACCTGGATTGCGAAACGAGACTATGTAGTAGCCAGAGCTGCCAAACCTAGAAGGAGATAGATCTGAGAACTAGACCTTGCCTCTGATTTTCAAAATCACAGTTTTTAGTCTTACTTTTCCATATGTCCCAATGAAGTTTTTCCACATAAACTTGATTCCAAGGAAGTTTATATAATGCATTTAGGCAAAAATGAAAATGACTGATAACAGCTAAAAGTATCACATTTGCTAACAAGACTAAAAACCGTACTTTAATTTACCGTAACAGGTTAAAGCAAAAGTATATGACCACAATGAAACCATGTGTTTAGAAGCGGTGAACAGATGCGGAAAGCAAGGGATTATGTGCTGTGTGTCTTTTTGCCTGTGTTCTATGTTCTCAGATCTGGAAGGAAGGTCTCCTCTACTCCACACCACACCTTGTGAGGTAGAACTTTCCTTACAGGAAAACTTGAGGAAATCCAGGCTGAGGGTGAAGATACATGTCAAAAATAACTTAGCTCATAAGTGGCAGAGGCAGTATCTCAACTCAAGTGTACCAGACCTCAAAGCTGATGCTCTTTTTCCACTATTCATGATGCCTCTATGTTTAAAGTGCTAGGATGGCTGCGTTTTCACAACCCTGAGGGGCCAATATATTATTGAAAAAAAAAAAGTTTCACGTGTTTCAAGAATATATTTACTGGCAAAGTTCATTCTTGTGATCTAAGCTTTAAGTCTCCACGAAATACACACATGCAGCATGAGTAATGTTTCTTTTTGCCTTTGAGTCCTATTCCCAAAGCCTGAAGTGCTCCTGCCCTTCCTCCTGGCCCCCATGAATATTCCTACTCATCTTTCAAAATGAGGTCTAATATTGCCTGTTCTACAAAGCCTTACTTATTTGACCCCTAGTTCTTCTCAACCCACACAAAACATGGCGTACTTCCTCTGTGGCTCCTGCAAACAGAACATTTTTGCGCTACAGTGTTCCTTAATGCGTTGTACTTATTTGTTAACACATGTCTTCCCCTGCCAGGCTGTGACCTCTCCAAGGGCAGGCATGTTCGTTTATTCATGTCTCTTTGTCTCCAGTGACTCACAAAGTGAACAATACAGAAGTGCCTAATAAATGCCTGATGATGACTGAATGAATTTCTCTTGTTACGCGTTCTGCTTACATAAAAGAAAATATTTAACTAATTCATTTGCGGAGAGATGGAAGCCAAAAATGAATTTGAAGTTAGTGGTGCTTCTTTCTGTCTTCTTGCTTCCCCACAATTGGGATGTACCTAAGGGAAATTTTCAACTGAATCTGAGTAAAAATAATTTTGATTCTGAGTAATCACTTTCTAATCCATCTGGAAATGGATTCTTTGCGTTTTTTCCCCCCTAGTATTTCTAAAAAGAATGGAGAGTAACAACTTATTAAGAATATCTAATTACTTTCATTTGCAGACACTGAAAATGCTTGGATACCATATAGAGAGTTTCATTATCTTCTTTTGTGAGGCAATCTGAATGTGAATTGCATCTGAGTTAGTCTATCCTTCCAGGAACGGAATTGGTTTTCCTCACGCTCTCAGGGAAGGTGATGCATAACACAGGTTACATATCAGAAGCGTTCCCCAGAGATGACGATTTTGATTCAGCATCCTACTATTTCAAAAATACAGCTATATAATTGTAATATGCTAGGGGACCTATATGCTAGGAGCAGTTACCACTTCGAAAAGAATCAGGTTAAATAAAATGTCTTTATTAGAGGTCACTCATTCTGGCAACATAAATAATCTTATTTCAGATTTTATGTATTAGATTTATTAAATCGGATCCTTCATGATAAAACTGCCTCACCACAAGCACAAAGGATAAAAATAAATAAATAAGGAAACTTCCCTGGGCCTTTCCTATTCAAAGAGGACGTTACTGTCAGTGATTGCTATTTGAGTGTGTGGGTGAAGCGGAAAAGACCAATCCGTAACCTCCAGTCCCTTCCACACTGTGCACACATGGAGATTGCTCTTTGATTTGCAGCTGTTATTTGCAGAGCTTGTCACTGTTTGCAACTCTGCTTCTCAAGCTCACCTTAGGCCCAGATCCTCTTGCTCTGAAAACTCCACAGTCCCTGATTGCAACAAGCCTGTTTGCTCTGTCTACAGTTCTCCAAAAGTTGACTTTCATGACAAAGTATTGGAAACTCTGTTTAGTGCTCATTTGTGTGCTGACTTCCCCTATCTCCCTTCCCTTCACCATCCTAGCGTTGTTACAACAGGCTGCTCTCAGCAGTCTTTACACTTAACTATAATTGTTTTTTTTTTTTCTTTCAAGGGACAGTTCTTCCCATTTTGGTGTCCTTATCACTTTGTTATGAGAAAAATTATTTCTGCTTTAATATAAAAAACGAGATATTGTTTATGATCACTCTGTCCTGGCTTGATTTTTTTTTTAAACCATGAAAATCAATGGACTCTGATGAAGTGCATCAAAATATGGGCACAATATGAATTGTATATCCAGGTCTTATTCAATAAGCATTAATAGGGATTCTGCTATATTTAAGTCATTCTGATAAATTCTGAGGCTCTGAAAAAACGTAAGGCATGGGTCCTTCCTTGTATTTATTAACATAATAGTAGGGAAGACAAATATATAATGAAAAAAATCAAGACAATGTTGTACTTATTATCAGAGTAGAGAGTATAATCTAACATGGTAGAATCCAAAAGGCTTTCAAAAAGGTAATTAAAAGTTGACCTACAATGATACATTCATTTCAGGTGTACAACATAGTGATCTGGCCATTTTGTACATTACTCAGTGCTCAGCAAGATAAGTATCATCACCACCTGTCACCATACAATGTTATTACACTATTATTGACCATATTCCCTATGTTGTACTTTCCATCTCTACATTGTATGTTAACTATAGTTCAATAATAAAAATTTTTAAAAGGGTAGTTAAAAGTTACCAACAAATGGTGGATACATGTCATTATACATTTATCAAAACCCAAAGAATGTACACAGAGAATGAATTCTAATGTAAACTGCAGACTTTGGGTGATATTGATGTGTCAATGTGGTTCATCAATTGTAACAAATGTATCAGTCTGTGGGAGATGTTGATAGTGGAGAAAGGCTCTGTAGGAGCAGGGAATACATGGAAATTATTTTCTGCTGAATTTTGCTGTGAACCTAAAACTGTTCTAAAATAGTCTGCTGATTTAAAAAAAAGTGCTACATTAGCTCTGATAAATATATGACTTGTAAACTTACAGAATGGCTTATCATACCTAAACCAGAAAACAATTTTATCTTTCCCCCTCAAGCCTCTCATGTCCACAACACAGAAGAGAAGGCTGTAACGGTAAATGGCACAATTGCATACACTGTCCTGTGTGGAAATCTTTAAGCAGGAAGACATCTGACTAGATATCACTTATATTCCTTCAGTCCATGTTCAAGTGTATCCTATTAACTTGGAAGTATAAAAATAACCCATCAAAATAGAAAGAGAAAAGGGATAAATAAATAGCTTTTAAGCCTATATAAAATGAGGAATTCCTGTTTTGTATATGCAATTCCATAAATAGTATAATGGTGTGGAATCAAGAGTAATTTTTTAAAAATGTTATTGAGACACAGGATAGGACAGCTACTCCTCCACAGTTATTAATTTTCAGTGGATGCCATTTGTTCAGAACTGGCTAATCATAACGGTTGATTTATGAAAAATTTTAATCAATAGTCTAGATAAGGTTGGCTTCTATGTACCTGTTTATGTACTTGTGTATTTTAGTTGTGTAATGAACAGTCTCAAATATCAACCAAAATAAAATCTAGTACTTTGAAAATAAATGACATCTAACCAAATGGTCTTTTGCTCTTATACCACTTCTTCCCCCAACTATTAATTCTAAATCTTCAGCTCTGTGTATTCCTAAAAAATGTATTTTGAGTTTTCTTTCACTAGAAAAGGCTAATGCAACCTTTGAACATTTTTCACTTGGTGTTGATACTGCTGAAATTCATCCATAGTCTTAGATTTATGTTTAACTATTGTGTAATATACTGTTTTCTGGTTATACAATCAGAATTCATTTCTTGAATGTTATTTCTTGAATTTATTTCTTGGTGGTCACTTGAGTTGTTTCCATTTTTTGTTATTGTGAACATTAATGATATAATACTTCTGAGCCTGTCTTTGATGTGCCGGTGCAAGAGAATATTTTGTGTACGTACCTAGAAGTGGGTTTTCTGTGTCACAGGATATGAGAACAATCAATTTAAGAAAATAATGCAAACTGCTTCAGTGGTAAATCAATGAACTCTCCAACTAATAAGATAAAGGGTTCTGTGGACCCTCTTGTCCCTAACGCCCAGTAATGCCAGATTTAAATTTTGCCAATGTAATAGAAATACGACAGAATGTCATGAAGTTGTTTTTGCATATTTTGCTGACCATAGATGAGTTTTACCATCTTGATTTTTTTATTGGCCTTAAGTGGCATGCATGTTTGTGTCTTCTGTCTATTTTTTTTCTATTTTTGTGTTTATAATCTTTCCATTGATTTATAGATGTTCTTCATATATACTTTTTCTTTATATATTTTTCATGGAAGACAATTATCAATATATTTTTTGTTGTATAGGATCCCTCTTCACTTTCTTTTAATGTGTATTTTAATAAACAAGAGTTCTTAATTTTAATAGTCAAATTTGTTAAGCTTTTTTTGTATCTTATTCAGGAGTTTTCTACACAATATTCCAAAGATAAGTAATTTTAAAAAATTTAATGACAAATTTAAGTTTTGTATTTTGGCATTTTAGTCTTTAACCTATCTGGAGCCATATATGGTCTGAGGCAAAGATCCAATTTCATCTTTTTCCACTTGAATAACCTGTTTCCTACTTTAACTTACCAAAAAGCTCTTTTAGATTTGATGAAGAATTTTCAAGGATTTATGGGTACTGTAGCACTTCAAAATCCTTTGAATATAAAGCAGTGGCATTTTCATATCTTAAGACAGATAATATACCAGATATGGAAAATGATACTCAAGAAAGAGAAAGGCAGAATTAGAAAAGTAGAATGTAACAAGGATCCGAGTTATGAATTATATTTTTTATGAAATACCCTTAATGAATTATATAGTTACTATTATCTGTTGCAAGAAGGTGTTTTCATTTGGTTAAAACATCTTGGGGCTTCACCTTGAGGACCTATGTCCCTAAATGCTTATCTAAACTTTTAATTTAAAAAATATTCAATACTAACTCCTTTATGTTATGGATACTAAAGTAATTCTTGCTAAAACTGTCTACCTTGAACATAATTAGTGTTCCTTAAGTGTCTGGAGAAAAGATATATTGAAGAGATATAGAATATACCCTATGCAATCATTTTGTCAAATAATGAGCAAAATTTTCTTTCTTTGAGATTCTCATGGCAGAGTAGAGCAAATTATTTTTTTACTCTTTTTTGTAAAAAAGAAATTCTAGAAATACAGCTTTAAGAAAGTCTTTGATTAGCAAATAAAATAGTAAGAAATATTTGGTTGCCTTCAGTTCGTTATTAGCTTAGCTCAAATGGTTATTTCTCCTGTTTCAACAACAAGCAAGATATTAATTTTCTCTAAAAATTACAACTTGAAATCATAGGATATAATTTATTTTTTACTAATAGTTTTCTATATAGAAGGCAGCTTTGTCAGGTTGAAAATTTGTGTATTGTGAATACTGCATATACTGGATTATCAAGAGATATTAACTTATGTACCAAAAAGGAAATAATATTAAAAGCTGTAACTTTACATTTCTACAAAAGATACATCCTTATTCTCAAGAACCAGAAAACTCTGAAGCTGTTCATGCAAAGGAGAGCCAAAAAAGCATATAATGTCTACTTTTTCCATGTGTTTATGTGACACAATCTATTACTTCATAGCATAGCAGTATAGCTGGTTTATCACTCTGTAATTTAGTGCTAACTACCCTAACAGTTCCCAAGTACTCATGGAGATTATTTTCTGCTTTGAAATATTAGTGTAAGGAGGAATATATCTATTTCTTTCATTTTCACTTTTAGTTATATGAAATGAAGTGTTATAAGTCAACCATATTTTCTGTTTTTTAAGATGACTAAATCTACTCTTCATGTTAAGGAAAGATGAGATTATTTATCTTTAATTAAAATTATTTTCAACATCAAACAGAAATATTTCACCTTTCATCACACAACTATTGGCCATGTAATTTGGTAACACTATTATTATTTGCATAGCATATATTCAGGAATAAACAGGGATTCGGATTTCAAATTTTGTATAAGAGGGTGCTTAATTGTCAAGAAATAAAACATAATGACCTCATAGCTTAATTACAAAAATTATGTTTAAAAAATGAGAACCAAGGGGTGCCTAGGTGGTTCAGTCGTTTAAGTGGCCAACACTTGATTTTGGCTCAGGTCATGTTGTCAGGGTCCTGGGATCAAGCCCCACGTCGTGCTCCCAGTTGAGCGGGGAGACTGCTTGAGGATTCTCTCTCACTGTCTCCCACCCTCCCCTTACTCACTCTCTCTCTCTCTCCTTCTCTCTCTCTCAAATAAGTAAATGAATCTTTAAAAATAAATAAATAAAATTAAAAAATTAAGAAACAGGAGAACAAAAAGACGATGCAATCAATACTGTAATTAAACATATCTGTCATGGACATATTATCAGTTCCATGCTTAAAGTCTTAATGCCCTCAATTTGTCATTGAGGTTGCCCTAGTATTACAGTTCAGTGTATTCTTTTCCCAACTGATCTGATGTTATGAACATTAGTTTAGTTACAAAGCCAAAATCCTTAGCTTCACCCCAGATAGCTAAATAAATACCAATATTCATGTGAAAGGCTTGGGATTCTATCATTTAATACATTCCTCACCTATTTCTCACTAGGAATGTTTGATAATGTATTTACTAACGTAATAAACCTCAGCCCTGATAGGGTGTCAGCTTCAAATTCAAAAGAAGCTATACCAGAGAAACGTTTTGACATTTCTCATATTTTTTGGTTCTAGTGAGTATCAAGATTTGGTTTAAAAACAGTAACTATTTCAGATATTTTAGGAAAAAATATGCAGACATACACATATTTAATTTTCAGAATGTCAGACAGAAGAATGCTGAATGCAGGAGATAATATATTTACCACAAACCTTTACTGATAGAATTGTATCTAATATTTATTTTTAAAGAAAGTGTAGTACTCCATAATTGTAATATACCATAACTGTAATATGCCATAATTTATTCACATATTTCCCACTGATGCACATTGGGCTGTAAAATAAAATCATTGTACATGTCTGTTTCTCCATAAATGGGATCTTCACTAGGAAATATATTATCTGAGCTGGCTATCTTCAGTGTTCTATAAGCCCTTGAATGGTACTGTAGTCTGAAGTGTTGCAGGTAAAGAAGGCAATCTCTGGCCAGAGTATTTGTCAATTTCAGTAGGGACAAAATCATTGTTCCTCCAAAGGGAAAACGAGTCTATGTAATCAATCTGCTGGCAAATCTCACTACGTTACGGTGTCAGATCAAACCTCAGCCACATTCTCGGCTACTGATGCTTGGATATCCATCAGCTAGAAGATTCTTGGCAAGGTTAATTCCCAATTTCTGACCTAATGCATAATCTCCATCCTGGCACCTATGTATCTATGTTCACGTAATGATTGCACTAGCCCTGGTATGACCAAGGGATTGATTGGTTGTCATCCCCATGACCAATCTGTGTCAATGAGTCAGTGGGTTGGAGCAGGATTTTTAAATGAGATAAATGCTGCTACTGCAATCCAAAGAGGCCTACCAAAAGAACCAAAACCAAAGAGGTTTTTTTTAGTGGTTCAAGGTTCAAGATTTAAATAATTTTCACTCTAAGGATATGTCCCTTAAAGACCCATACCACCAGATTTCACTTATTTAGCAGATTTAAATAATTTTTACTCTAAAGGATATGTCCCCGAAAGACCCATACCATCAGATTTCACTTATTTAGCAGATCCCTGAATCATTGAAGGGTTTATCTCCTAGCTTCAGACATGCATGTTTGTTAGTAGTCTAGGGTGCCTAGACTACTCACTACTTCTTGCGTGGCAGGTCCAATGAACATGAATGTCAAAAATATAGTGCGTCGTTTGGTGTTTACCGAATACCAATATAATTAAAGTAACTGCAGGGGATCGGGAGAGTTAATGTGAACAATGGGGGAAAAAGTAAATGCATACTTCTGTCCTTGCCATATGAGAACAAGATCTGGTTCCTGCCTGTTAGTAAAATCCAAAAGAACACATACCAAATCAACAGTTTTATGACAATTGACAGAAGCTGTGTTGATTCTATCAAATAAAAGAATGGTCTCCCCATCAGTACGTTCTTTATTGTCTTAGAGATGGAAGTGTCTTGTGGGTCTTTTAGAATATAGGGAAATGATGGGTTCTCAGGTCTTACATATAAATCCACTGTGATATATCTACTTCTCTTAGCCTTCTGCCTCTCCCTAAATAAAATGCCAAAGAAGTTCTAGCAATTACATCATGTTGATATAAATCCATAATCATTTATCTGCCTTAATAAAAGAATGCATACAAATCATTAGAACCAGTCAAGTACCTTGGCTATAACAATGAATCCAGGGTGAAGAATAATTGCCTCTATATCTTTAAATTTTCCTTATACTATAATCTACAATCCACTCCCATGTGTGTTCTTATGATTCTGGATATTTATCCAGAACCTGCAATTTTTTGGCATACACTATTCTCTTCTATCCAGGGACTCTTCCCCCTACTCACACAGCTGAGATATGACCAAAAATGATACACATAAAATAGAAGTGGCCAATGTAGGGGCGCCTGGGTGGTGCAGTTGATTAAGCGTCCAACTCTTGGTTTTGGCTCAGGTCATGATCTCATGGGTTGTGATCTCATGGTGTCCTGGGATCAAGCCCCATGTTTTTGGGGTCCCCACTCAACTTAAAGATTCTCCCTTTCTGCCCCTTCCCCTCTCACATGCACTTGCACTCTCTCTCTCTTAAATAAAACGTTTTTTAAAGAAATGGCAAAAGTAAGTATTAAGGAAAACTAGCATCGTTTTTCAGGTAACTAGTTGATTGTTGCATGGGCTCGGTGTAAACTGGAGGTTCAAGATTCTCATTATACACAAAGCCATCATCTCAAATCTCAAGGAGGTACTCATTCCCAATTATATCTGCGATTCCCAGAGCTGAGAAGAGTTCCACTAATTCCTAGGATTTCTTTTTTTCAAGGTATTAGACCTTGAAAGTCTTCAGAAGAAGCAATCAATTTCCAAGAAAATGAAGTGTAGCTTGACTGAAGGTTTGTATGTCAAAACTAATCTAGAATATATGTGTTTTGTACATCATCAGTACCCAATGATGAAGAGTGTTTCCTTCATTTTTAAAAAAATATTAATACTAAAATAATTCCCTTTCATTTTACTTCTATTGTATGCGTCATATAGGATTTTTTTCTTGGGGCTCTAAAAATGTCAGGTTTTTGCTCTTTTAAGAAGAATCTTATTAAGTTTTCATTATAAACTCCACACACAAGATTCTTTGGCAGATATCAAGAAATACCCCAAATCATAATATTGAGATGAGGAGCAAACATTTTTATTAGAAACAAAAAGGATTTTTGAAGGGATATTGATTCAAAGTGAGAAACTTAAGTTCTGTACAGTTTGTACATGTTAATTCAAGCAGGGACAGATGCCTCTATTTTGTTAAGAATTAGAATGACAATATATCAGAATATTTCAACTAAACAGGCTGTCATATCAAGACATTCAACATGTCTAAAGAAATAATTTTTAAAGACAAAGACATTTCAAGAATTAAAATACAAACTCAATTCAATTGATTAAAGTAGTTCCTAAGAGTAGTTTTGTTCTATTTTGGTTGAGTTTTGTTTGCTAGTTTAGTTTTATGGTATAGCAGAATAAAAACGGCATTACAAAGAAAGACAATATGCTGGTTAATATGGGGAAAAAAGTGAAAAATAGAAAAGAGAAAAAAAGGGGGGTTTCTTCAAAAAAAAAAGAGAATATTTTCTTTTAAGAAACAACTCTCTTCTAACCCCTGATCCTGTAAAATACTGCTGCATGCAACACAAGTGGACGTCAGAGTTTAGGACGGGACCACAGTGACCTGGGCTTATTTCACAGAAAGCACTCTTTAGACCTCTTCCCTTCTCACTTCCTGGCAGTCACTCTTGACCGCACTTGAAGCAAAGAGTTCTAGAAGCACCCTGTCTAACTTTCTTTACTCTGCTGTCAACTCCTGTGGCTTTTCCTTTTTCTCTTGCCATTCGTGGGTATAGTTTACAGAGTCCATTATGATTTTTCAGCAAGAGTGTGAAGTTTCTACAGGTTTGACTAAAAGAGAAGAAACCAGCTGCTATCTAATATGACCTGAAGAAGACAAGAACAAAGAAGGAAAGGAGTTTTCATCTTTTCTTTCTACACTGCTGCACCGTGGTTAAGAGAAACATTTCTTGAATATAGTAGGTGCTCAATAAATGTATATTAAGGGAAAGGATGCATGTCCATGCTTCTCCCAGCCTTCTGAGCACTAAAAGATGGGTCGCAAATGACAGCCACTCAAAGCCTGACATTGTTTTGACATCAAATACTCTGATATGCCTTCCATATCATAGAAGGCATTAAAAACTAAATACAAAAAAAACAAAAACGGGTGAAAAAACTAACAATATTTCTATATATGAGATACATTTCTATACAATTTCAAACACTTGATACAAAGTCATGAAATTCCACTGGAAAAAAATTATCTACAAAAAATTAGTTCAACTCTGCTTTATCAAGCCTGTATATCATTCTCCTAGCTCACATTCCTTATCAAAGAGAGTCTCCATTCCTTCTGGACCTTCTTAGATTTTTGTATTTTATAGATTAAGCCAGTTTATTACCTTTGTAATAGTCCAATTATAATAGCCATCAGCGTAATCCTTTCAAGGGATTACTTTTGTGAGCAAATCTTAGACCGATACCATCTCTTACAAACCAGAAGGGAGTTATTTGGATGTTGTGATTATTTCAAATTATCAGGTAAGGTAGCAGGAAGGTAACATGTGTTACTTACTATCTTTGTCACATTAAAACCCTTCCCTTAGCTAGTATGGCATAGAACAAATGGTTTACATAATAGCCTGACTGTTTTCTGTCCAAACTGTATGTTTAAGAGAGGAGGCAAGGTACATGCCAGCAGGAGGGAAACCCCTCAGCATAGATTTCCCAACCTAAGTCTTGTTGTAAAGGTCACGTATTATGTTCTATAATTGTCACCTTGAAAAAGTTCTTTGATAGCTTGAACTTTATGACTTGCAAGAAGTACTGGGCTGCCAAGTAGAGTACATTTTCCAGGTTTCTGAGTCCATGCTTGAGCTAAATAAAGTGTGACAAATCCCCTGAGGACAACCCAGGCTTTTCACGCCATAAGAACCTCTGTCTCAAAAGTTACACACTCTTAAAGTAATATAAGATTGCACAGCCACCTACAGAGTTTGCCTGCACTAGAAAGGAAATTCTCCTGAGACCATGTCTATGTGATATCTCCAAAATGCCTCAGAAGTGACCATAAAGTAAAACCTGATTTTTTTTTCCTACAGAAAATAGCTAATTAAATAAAACGAAGAGAGTGTGATCATCTGGATTTGGGCCATTGTCTTTGTCCTGGCCAGCTGACTTAGCTGACATTTGCAGGAAATCAATTTGAGATGAATTGATAACTATAAAAAATAAGTTTTAACCTTAAAAAACTGGCACTTAACCATTGATGAAGCATCTCTTCATATCCTGGGGTCCTGGAGACATAAACTCTTGACCTTAAGCCTTCTCAGCTTTCAGTTAAAAAAAGAAAGAAAGAAAGAAAGAAAGAAAGAAAGAAAGAAAGAAAGAAAAGAAAAGAAAAGAAAAGAAAAGAAAGAAAAGAAAAGAAAGAAAAGAAAGAAAGAAAAGAAAAAAAGTTCCTTTTTGAAATGACTTTTTTTTTTTTTTAGTTATCATAACATTGGTGGATTTCTTAATGTTGTTTGACCAGCTTTTAAATCCAGTTTTATCTGTGAATTTCTTATGAAAGTGAAAAAAGAGTGTGTCTAGCATATATACCACCCAAAAAATCCTTTTTCTCATATTCTAAATATCAAAACCCAGGAAGAATTAGCTTCACTGCAACTAAGTGGCTAAGAAATGTTAATAAAAATGGTCAATAAAGATGTACAGTAATGGTTTTCTTTCAAAAGGGAGCACCAGCATTTATGCACAGCCACAGATGCTCTGGCTAGGACAATGAAATGACTCGATGTGAGGCAGAAACTTACTCCCAATTTTTGATGCTGTATTTTCTACCCATTTCTCACATAACACATAATACTTTGGCTCTTCTCTTCAGAGTCAACTTCAGTTGACTGTTTTGTTTTGACATCAAAGCAGGGACAGTAGCCAGTGTAATTAGTGATTATGTTGTGTAACCACTGGGTTTCTAGGAATGTCCCACTCCTCCTCCCCACCTTAGGCCCATTCCTGTTGTGTCAGAAGTCCCATGCCTCCCAGACCTGCCTTAAACTTCAAAAGTCTTTTCAGAAGAGGAAGTCCCATCAAAGCAGGGCTGGATATGAAGATTCACAGTATGAAAACATGAATCAACTGTACCTTGTATATTAATTAAATTAAGCAGATGTTAAAAAGCATATTCTGCCTACAAATAACTTTCCAGACATTTCTAGAGAGAAACAAAGCATTTTTTGTTTAAATAAGTTTGAAAACATACTCTTGTTGATTTACCAGACATATTTATATATTAAAAGTTTGGGAGGGGTGCCTGGGTGGCTCAGTAGGTTGGGCATCTGCCTTCAGCTCAGGTCCTGATCCCAGGGTCCTGGGATTGAGTCCCACATCAAGCTCCCTGCTCAGTGGAGAGCCTGCTTCTCCCTCTCCCTCTGCCACTCTCCCTGCTGGTGTTCTCTTGCTTGCTGTCACACTCCCTCTTTCAAATAAATAACTGAAAATCTTAAAAAAAAAAATAAAAAGCTTTGGGAAAGTTGCAGTAAGATAAGTTGTGTAATCGATTTAAAGCAATCATTTTTTCCAAATGCATTTGAAAAATGCGTCTCTCTTATATTTTTCAAACAACACTTATGAGCATCTATTGTTTCCTATCCCATGGGGCAGGAGTTGGGAATATTAAGAATATTTCTGACCTCTGTCTGACTTTTGGAATCACTCCGGCTCTAAGACTTATTACAAAGTGACCAAATTATATCAAAGAACACTTGCAAGGTAATATTTTCTCAAATTTAAAAAGAGATAATCCATTTCCAATTTTATTTTTATTTTTTCTTTTAAGTAATTTCCACATCCAATGTGGGGTTTGAACTTACAACCTGGAGGTCAAGAGTCACATATTCTACCTACTGTGCCAGCCAGGTGCCCCACTTCCAATTTTAGTTCAGAGATAGAAAGAAATGAAGAGTCACTCTCACCATTACAAGTGAAAACACTGGACAAACTTCAAACTAATGGTTTTCTGAAATTCATCAAAGAACTAAGGTCACAGAGCAAACTAACCTGAAATCTGGATAGGGTGCCATGAGGTAGAAAAAAACTCAAGCAATTCCTAATGCAGGTCAGATGCCACTGACCATCACATAACTAGGGAAGAAGATTCAGTGAGAAATTTTTAATAAATCACTAAACCTCCAAGTGTGGGCCCTTAAGAGAGTGTTAGGACCATGAACACAGATAGGAATTTCCATCCACTTTCTGGCTTCTGCTCTTGGAAATGCCACCAGTTGCTCAATGAGAAAATCAGGACGAACCCTGAGAAACCTTTCCTCATGGTGCTCGCTGGATGGGAAAGTAGCTACAGCAAAATTTCTGCCCAGATCTAGTCCTTATGTCCTAAAGAAAAAAAGAAAAACACCTTAAGAAGGAAAACAAAAACTGTAGCTTGCTGGTAGAAATCTTCCATAGTTGGAGGTGGGGAGAGAAACCCTGCCCAGACCCAGCCCTCTTATATCACTTAAGGAAAGAATGCCTTAATCTTCAGGGAGGAAAGAAATAAACACTGAAGTCATGGTGGACACTCAACCACTGAAAGACGGGACTATGAACAAAAAACTATCCTGGAGAGGGTAGTTGTATGTGTTGGGTCCAGGCCTACAGTAGAAAAGAAATAATGGCATCTGTGTAGGCCTAACAGGTTCAAGATTCAGGTTCAAGATCCAGGCTCACGGGTTCAATAGATTTCCTAATATTAAAGCTTAATCAAAACAAGAGAGTGCATTCCCCATGCCATCACCACCCACACTAACAATTATCAAGAAATAATGAGAGTGGAATATAGCTGAACGGGCTACAAGGCACAGAATCTCTCTAAGGAGCAAAGAAAGACTTCAAACAAAGTGCAGTACAGAGAGAAAACCATGTGGCACATAGGTCAACACCATAAACTCAAGACATCACTAGAAGAATTTGATGCTTCTGGTGCACTGATGTTCAGTATTGCAATGCACTTTAAACTGAGCCCCTGATCCTATTAGCCAACACCCCCAAGTTAAAAGCCTACAGGAAAGAAAGGCATATTCATCTCCAAACATAACAATGATATACATCAGTGTTGATGGTCCTGTACAACATGTCTGGCATCCAAAAAAAACTATGATGCATATAAAAAGACAAGAAAAATCACAGTCTGAAGAAACAAATCAACCATGAGATCAAGAATCATATAGGACAGAAATCTTGGAACTTTTAGGTAAGGAAGTTAAAAAGCCACAACGAATAGTTAAAGGTTTTCATAAAAAATGTAAACACCGGCAAGATCAGGCAGATAATTTCAGCAGAGATGGAAACTATAAGAAAACGTCAAATGGAAATGTTAGAAATCAGTAACATTCATAACAGAGGTAAGGAACGTCTTTGAAGGGTTCATCTGCAGACTAAACGCAACCAAGAAAATAATCGGTAAGAATGAAGGTATTCAATAGGTATTACCCAAATTGAAAACCAAAGAGAAGTTAATGGAAGGAAAAAAACAAAGAAAGAAAGAAAACATGACAAAACATCCATGAACTATGGGACAATATCAAATGATCTAAAATATACATAACTGAAATTCCAGAAGGAGGAAAAAAGGAGAAAAAAACTCAGAAGAATTATTTTAAGAAATAATGGCTGATTATTTCCCAAAAGAGTGACGGGGTCAAACTACAGATCCAAGAAGCTCAGATAAATCCAAGAGAGATTAACACAAAATGCACATGTAGGTCTATTATCTTCAAACTGCTAAAAACAAAGACAAAGAGAACACCTAGAAGACAGCCAGAGGAAAGCATATGCACAGGTTCTGGGGATTAGGGATGGGATATCTTTGAAAGATACATTTTGTATATCACAGTACTCCTCCCTCCATGAGGTGAGTCTTAATAAACCCCACCCCTCCTTTAAGAGTGGGCTTTATTCAGTGATCAAGTTATACTTATAGTGTGGAAATGGAGAAAGAATAACTTCTTGGTGAAGATACCATGCAGAAACCATCGTAACCAAGTGATCAAGTTTTTCACCAACGATAAGTCATGTTGTATCATGGACCCTCTGATGTGATACGTGAGAAGGTAACTTCACCTCTGTGATATTCTTTTTAAAAATCCGTAACCCCAATTGAATAATGAGAAAACCCCAATTAAAGGCCGATCTATAAAACACCTCACCAGTACTTTTCAAAAATATCAATGACATTAAAAACAGAGAGAGATTTAAGAAGTTGTCACTAATTGGAAGAGATCAAGGAAACACAATGAACAGATGCAACACAGTAAACTGGACTGGATTCTGGAACATAGAAATGACATTATTGGAAAAGGGCACGAACATGAAATGAAGTCTGTAGTTTAGCTCACAGCATTGCACCAATGTTAATTTCTCCCTTTTGATAAACACACCACGGTTTCGTAAGATGCTAACTTTAGGGGAAGCTGAGTAAAGATGTGTAATGGCTCTCGGTACTATCCTTGCAAGTCTACTGAAAATCTAAAATTATTTCAAAATGAAAAATTCTAAAGGAGAGAGGTAATCACTTAGTCCCCCTACTGTCATATCGAATGGAATCTTATAAAAATTCACTTGCATTTCTATTTCTCTCTTATCTTGTTTGGGATTACAGCCAGAAGGAATGATGACAGCTATGGGTGTCTTTTTTGCCTTTGAGGCTTTTATATTTTAAAAATGTATCAATGTGCTGAATCAGAAAAAAAAAGAGTCCATAAGCTCAATTAATTATGAGTAGGTTCTTTTTCTTACACCTGATTCATCTTCTTTGCACTAAGTTCAATATGATGTACCCTTACCAAGAACATGTTTCTTTTCCACTCAAATGTATTTTTACTATTTGACATTTCTCTTTCCTCTCTACTCGTCTCTTCTTGTCATATTTTTAATATTGCATGCTTTTTTCCAGCCTCTATACCAGCGCCATTTAAAGAAATTTTGCAGTGAAGTACCAGTTTGACTGCTCCTGAACTGTAGTGTCTGCTCCTAGAAGAACCAAAGGTACTTTTTTTTTTAAACCTTGCTGTATTTTAAATCATAAGGCTTGTCATAAAAAGACAAGACATTGTCTTTGTGACATCGGTTCAAAATCCATGTTTGGACTTTATTGTCACATCATTTCTCATATTCTCTTTTGGAAAATATCTTCTAGATTGATGAATTCAAATGAAGTGTTAAAATAGCCATACTAAAAATATAATTATTTGAAATATGCAATAGGCATGCAGACAAACCCAGCATCAACCCAACTTTCTGTGGCATCAAAAAACTGCAAACTAGAATTTAAGCAAAATTGACCCTAAAACCCAAAAAGTTCAAGCCTGAAATTAAAATTAGATCTATTATTTTGTTATTATGTTCAATTAGCCAACACATAATAGATCTATTATTTTAAATTGTGTATGTATTGAAGATCATAATGTCCTATACAGATCCTCGCATGGAACAAAGTGTGGTGGTTTGGACCAACAGAATTAGCATCATCTGAGAGTTTATTAGAAATGGATTCTCATTTGCCACAACATGATTGGACCTAGCGGGTATTATGCTAAGTGAAATAAGTCAGATAGAGAAAGACAAATACGATGTAACTTCACTTATATATGGAACCTAAAATATAAAACAAACGAAAAACAGAAACAAACTCTTAAATACAGAGAACAAACTGGTGGTTGCCTGGGGGAAGGGATGTGGAGGATGAGTGAAGTAGGTGAAGGGGATTAAGAGGTACAAACTTCCAGTTATGAAGTAAGTAAGAGAGATGAAAAGTGCACCATAGGGAATATAGTTAATAATATTGTAATAATGTATAGCGGCAGGTGGTGACTACACTTAGTGTAGTAAGCACTGAGGAATGTCTAGAACGGTCAAATCACTATGTTGTGCACCTCGGACAAATAGAACATTGTATATCAACTATACTTTAATAAAAAATTTGAAAAAAAGAAATGAAGACTCTTGGGCCCTAGAGCTAAAATCTGCATATCAGTACAATAGCCAGACATATCCCATTTTGAAATGTGCTGCAACAGGCTAAATCCAGTGGGCCTACCTAGAAATTAACTATTGCTATAGTTGTAGAAACACGCTGTTTTGCTGTGGCTAATCAGCATTGTACGATTTTGAAGCATGTATATGATATACCTATCATGAATGGGTGATTGAGGACGTAATAGAAACAATCTACTGCGTACTTTATGGTAAGTATGCATCCACTCCCATTTAAATGAGTAACTGATATGAAAGTCCGTAAATCTTTCAAGAATTGAAAGTGTTATTCCCTTAGACAGCAAAGGAATCAGGTAACCAGTACATGTCTTTTCATGTACTGGGAGTTGAATGATTACCTCCATTTCCTTGTGTAGAAAGGCACCAGGAGTACACAAGAGAGGAGACATCACTGAAGTCAGAACGGCCCTTCAGAGGCTGGAGAGTATCACTATTTATTATTATAATTACAGTTGCTAACTCTTCGTGATGCCAGGCATGGTTCCAAATGCTTAATGTGTATTCTCATTTATCCTTTCTAACAACCCTAGGAGGGCAGTATTATTATTGTCTTCATTTTATAGATTAAGAAAGAGGAAGAGAAAATACAAGCTCTTTATTCAACGTAGTTAATACTAGAACGAGGTTTTAAACCCAGTCAGTCTGACTTTAGACTCCACACTTAACCTCTACCCTATTGTGAAACGCATTAGAAAAATAACCCTTTAATTGTTTATTCTTTATTTATTAAAATTTGACGTATCCTTACTATCCATAGCCTGGCTCTTTAGCAGACTGTATCTCTTTTTACAACTTTTTTGAGGCATAATTTATATACAAATTACTGCATATGTTTAATGCATATGATTTGTTGAGTTTGAAAATATGCAGACACCTGTGAAACCATCACCACAATCAAGGTAATAAACATATCCATCACCTCCATAAGTTTTATGTCCCTTTTTTGTGTGTGTGTGTGATAGGAATGCTTAATATAAAATCTACCCTCTTAACAAATTTCTCTGTGCCAGATATCATATTGTTAACTATGGGCACTATGTTGTACAGTAGATCTCTGCAATTTATTCATCTGTATAATTGAAACTTTATGCCCATTTAACAACAATGCTTCACTTCTCCCTACTTTAATCCCCTGGCAACCACCATTCTATTTCTGCTTCTACGAGTCTAATTTAAGTACCTCATATAAATGGAATGATGGAACATTCATCCTTTTGTGACTGGCTTATCTCACCTAGCACAATGACTTCCAGAGCCATCCATGTTGTTGTAAATGGTAGCATTTCCTTCTTTTTTAAGGTTGATAATATTCCACTCTATGTATGTATTAGATTTTCTTTATCCACTCATCTGTCAATGACCATTAAGTTTGCTTCCATAGATAATATCTTGAAATGCCATTTTTCTACATTGTTTATGAGATGTTAACAATTACCCTATCCAGACAATCCTCAATTTACAAAATGGCGGCTTTGGCAAACTGTTCTCAGTTAATTATTTAGAATTTAAGGTGCACTTACTTTACATACAAGGTTTATGTTTAACCCAGAATTTATGACTGTATAATTTTAGTGAAAAAGTTACCAACATTTAAATATGATAACTAAACGAAGCAGAATGACAATTTGTGTGGGTAATAAAATCTTAAAGTCCGGGTGATTACAGAATTAAAGCAGAAATAGGGAGGGCTTTTGCTACTATTTTTAGAATGTTAAATGAATCCAGAATCTGATAGCAGTCAATGATTATTCTTCCTAATATTAAGGAAAGGGCAATATCTTTTTTTCAAAAATATTTTACTGGAACTATCCTTACACTAATTAGTCATGATAATTATAGTTCTCTCTTTCTCTCTCCCTGGGTGTGTGTGTGTGTGTGTGTGTGTGTGTGTGTGTTTAATCTTGAACTTAAAAGGCTAAATAAAAGGCAGACTTTCCTGTGGATATGGTACCAAGGGTGGTTGTTGACAAAGACAGCTAAGAGCAAGACTCTATTAAACTATGTGAGAAAGACATTGCTTCGTGGTGAAATTACCCCTTCTGGGGGAGGTAAAAGGCAGAGGGAAAAGGAAAAGGACAAAGAGTTTATAATACTTCAGGCACATTTCCCCTCTAAGCCAGTGAGGCCCCCATTCAGGCTTGGGAAGAAGGAAATGAGAGCAGCCCCTATTAGAATCTTACGGGAAAGTCTGTGAAGCTTGAATAAAGATTTTAAATATTTTATATGTAAAAATTTTAAATGTAAAGAACTAGTTTTCTGTAACAGAACTCCCAGTATCAATGCCCAACACAGTCTTCATGGGCAGCATTTAACACATTCATAGTGTCACAAATCACCCTTACATCTTGTATCAGCATGGGCTGCAGGGGCAGCGGATCCTTGAGATAGATCTTCTTTATTCAAACGGGACATGTATTTTAAAGGGTTGAGATAGACCTCTTTGGAAAATAAGAGAAGAGTAAGCTTTGAAACCAAATTTCAATTTTCACTACCAGGAAAAGCTGTCAGCCTAAGGCAGGGAGCTGTCTGGAAGGCGTCCGGGTAAAAAGGCCCATCCACCTGGCTCTCCATATGTACAAGCCGTCCCAGAGCTCCAGGACTTAGCAGAAATCGAGCTGGGGGAAACTGAACTGGAAGAAAGGATGAGCCAGCCTTGGCTGAGAGCTGTGTCTGAAGCGGGCAGCACAGTCAGCTCTGGACTTCGACACGAAGAGGTGCTGAGAACAAAGATGAGGCCAAAATAGTGAACCCTGTGAAAACCAGGTGACGAGCCAGCCAAATACCTCAGATTAGGGCAGTGGGGGATCAGGATATGGAACCTCTGAGATTTTGCCCAAGTATTTGCTGCTCTCGGGCAGCTCCCGTTGGCCTCACTGTGGTGCTTATCTTTAGTGTATTTTCAGGGCATATTTTGAGGAGGTGGAATCTCACAAGGCTTACAGGGTCAGTAAAATGACACTGCATTGTTCATGAATGTTCTATTTGAAGTAACTTTCTTAAAATAATTTCCTTTTCACTGTTTCACAATAACATGCAATCCATGCATATGGAAAATAAATGAAATGCTCTTTTTTTCTAGATAAAAATTACGTTATGATTGTAAAACATGAACCTTTAACCGTGTTATGGAAAAAGAGCTGGACGGAGAGCCAGGAATCCGGCTCTGCCATTGTGCTCCTGGGCGTCTCACTCACTCTGCCTCAGATTCAGTTCTCTCATCTGTAAAATGAGCAGGTTGGGCCAGATAATCTCTGAGGCCTATTCCACATGCATAATTGTACCGATCCATCATTATTATCACTACTTAATGTGAACAGCTATCTTGTCAGCGTATACATACACCAATTCAAAGCTGTTGGCTTAATATAATAAGACTTTTTTTTAAAACATCGATTTAATTTCCATGGAAAGAAAACTGAAGTCATTGATTAAACAAATTTTAAAACGATATAATTTAGGTGGCCTGTCCTTTTCTTGGAATGAAAAAATATAGTTTGATTTCCTATAAAATCTATTCAAGTTGCACCTTCTTCCAATATTTTGCTACAGATTTTCCTTCTGCCAACAGCAGTCACCAATTTTAATTGAATGGAGGAAAACAGTTCTGATTGTCTATGTCATTCTACTGGATTTTATATCATTGAATTTCAAGCCGGTTTCACTGGGACCTGCCAAGAGTGGCTTATGCCAACCTCTGAGTCTCCTTGTTACACTTCTATCCTGGGTAGCATTGTTTGCCTTTTTGTCTGCTCTCTGATTAAACTGACATCATTTTGCCTTTTGTGACTCTGGTGTCATTTTCTGTTGACAGTGTCTAGTAATGGTAACGGACCGGTGTCCTTGTGGAATGGGTAGAAGCCATTGATTGGTTAGGTGTATTAATGCAGGCCTGTTAAATGACATGCAGACTTGTCTTTGTGCTAAGTGGCAGCTGAATGGGTGCCAGTGAGAGAGGTTATTAAGCACAGATAAGAGGCAGCACTTCTATTCACTGGCAATGTCACTTTCTCCCATTCGAGGACAGACATTTGTTCAAGACATTTTTTTTTCTCCTCTCACTGACGATATTTAGGGCAGAAAGTTGTTAAGTTGCTGCCGACCGCAGAATAGATCGTTTTGAGAAGGTGAACTCTAAAGAAGTTCGTTCAGAATGGTCTTTCCTTAAAACCAGATTGCACCGACTGTAAATGTTTGAATAAGAACAATCATCATTAACACTGTCAGGAAATAAACAAAGGAGGCCCAGTGACAAAAGTTGCCTTTTGTCATTGCTGTATAGCATTTGGAAATGAAAATAATTTTAAAATGATTTTATCTCCTAGGATCGTCAAAGAAAGGAGAAGAAAACAAAATACACCTGAGCTGTGAAGCTTTTCTAAGTAATTAAATTAGGAAGAAAATCGTGAAAACCAATCTTTATTTTTATTGTTTAAATTGCCGGGTACCTACCGTACATGGTCTAAGCGAAATACGTGACACGGATAGTGCTGTGTTTTAAATTGCAAACTTGCGCAGAGTATTTCTATTCACGGGAAAATGTCTTGACTGGTCTTCTTCCCTCTGTAAGTTGAGAAATGCCTTGACATTTTCTGTGCAGGTTTAACTGATATTTGCTAGGCTTGTTATTTGTGGGTTTTTGATGTACTTTGAAATATTCCACAAATCCTAACTTAGAATCAATCACATCCTTTAGGAGTTTAGTCTGTTGTAGTGATTTACCACGTCTGCTGTCTTCCTTCAGTCTCCCTTCATCTCCATGTGCTCTTTTATGTCTTACCACAAAACAGTTGTTGGGGTTTGTTTATAGAATGTATTAAATCTAATTAGTAAGTTCCAGTCATTCTCTTAGGCATTAGAGGCAGAGACAAATGCATGATATAAATCAATCCTTTACTTCCATTATGTAACCTCTTTGAAATTCCGTTCTAAATCTCTTCTATAAAATTAGGATTACAATACTTCAGAAAGCTGCTCTGGGAATTAGAAGAAATAGTGTAGAGAAATACCTAGTTCACTGACAGCCACAGAGTTGATTATTAACAAATACAATATCTTTATCTCCAAATCATTGTGAATGTGTGGAATCACAGCATTTTGGTTCTACTCTATTTCACCCTGGATCAGATCTGCCTAATAACTACTCTTTATTGATAATAAATAAAAGCTCAAGATAGGCGAGAAGATCTCTGATATGTTTATCTTTCTGTTCTATAGAAGGCAGAAGTCTAACATAAGCACACACACAAAAATACATGCCCCTTATTTACTTGGCAACTGATATTTCGAATGCGCTACTTTTTTCATGTCTCATCTCAAATCTTTGAGGTATTACCTTTATTTTACAAATAAAGAATCCTAGCTAAGAGATGTTAAGTAAATTCTGTAAGATATCCCACTCAGAAACAAACCTGAACTCCGGGTCTTCTAATTTGAAGCTTTTTATACTCAAAAAGTCCTTTTGAACTATGCTCCAGCATCAACCTCTAAAGACATTATAGCTGTTTGATACTTGAGCTATCAGATATTATTTATAATTTCAAGGAAACTAGCAGACACGAGGCCCAAAGAAAATAGTGATAATCAAGGACATTCGTCATGGCTCCCAGATTTTTCCTTTCTGTATCTGACATTCTTTCTCTGGTTCAAGTAATAGATAGATATTATTTCTAAGTGAGGTTTTGGTCACCTCATACAGCACCAAGTGTTTACATTACCTATCTCTCCACTTTATAACCCAGAGAGGTATATAACTTATGAGACATCGGAGAGCCATAACTCATAAATCCATAGATTCTAAGTTGGGTTATCATAAATAATTCTAAACCAGGGACATCACGGTAAGTGCATTTCATATATAAGGGCTCCTCTCCTGGCAAATAGAAGCAGTTTATTCATAAGAAGCTCCAACACCAGCGTGCTTATACAGATATTAGATAAGATGACTTGTCTTTCCCCAGGAGTGTGTCACGAATGTATATGTTTGCTTCCTCCCCCACCCACTTTATATTATTGAGAATGTTAATTCTCTTTTAGTGAAATGATACAAAATGTGTGTGTGTGCACAGAATAGCTTTATTAAATCTATGCCTTACAGAACCATAGAATTCTAAGTTGGAAAAAGAACAGTAGCTTATCTGCCCTTTCATTAGATTGTTTTGAGAAAATTAGAATAGTTATTCTTTGGATCAATTTTTTCAGCACTAAATTCACTTTCCTTTTATTGCAGTCAGTTTGTTCATTTATTCATGCAACAAATATTAGTCTGGGCCTGAAATGCAGCAAACCAGACAAACAAACATCCCTGCTCTCAAGATACGTATATTCTAGCAAGGAAAACAGACAAAAATTCAAGTAAGGTAATAGCTATACATACTCTACTATGTTGGATACTGAGTAATAAGAAGAACACAAATTAAGCAAGGAAAATGGAGAGTAAGTTGTCAAGGGCCAGGATGGGGAGATAAAACCTAGAAGGCCTCTTTGGTGGAAGAAGGTGGAATATGGAGTCAAGAACTGAAGGAATGAGGAAGTGAAGTGTGTATCTTACCAATACACAGTATCAGTACAGGGAGAGGATCCCAGGCAGGGATCACCATGTGCAAAGGCCCTGAGGCAGGAGTACCTCTGGTATTTTGGAGGAACAGCAGTCTAGTGTGCCTGGAGCAGAATCAGGTGATAGATCATGAGGTCAGACAAATAATGGAGTGCTATGTCATGGAAGATGCCCATTGATTATATGTATGTATTCTTCATTTAATTGAAGTTTATAAAAGTCAGTGTCTTTTTAGCATATTAAATCTATTAACCCAATAGTCTTGAATCCACATGTCTTACATAATGCCTTCCATATAAATCTCTGATCCCAGTTCATTGCCTGAAAGAATGACTTTTTAAAATCTTGGTTTTTTGACCTATTGAAATGAGATTCCATTAGATCGTGCTAAAATTTTAAGGTATAATAGTTATTTCAAGAAATTCATAATTATAACACCTTTAAGATCTTTAATTGCCTTGCAAACTACTTTATGATTTTCTGCATACTGTCCTGAGCATAAAGTTTCAGAAACTTCTTGGTCATAGGGCTCACACACGATGCCCAAGTTACAGAAGCTACCGATTATTTCTTAGTTACTACTCTATATGTAACTATGTTTCCAGTTTATTCTCTTTTCTCGAGACCTCAAGGAAGAATTGGCTTATATATTAAATGCATGTTTGGGAGGTAAAAATGAGCTATAATTAATTCAGTTGGGATTCAGCACAGTTAGGTTTGCGTGACCACAAATTGTAATGTGTCTCAGAATTGATGATATTTACATATATATTATATATCTTTGTGTGTATATATTTATATATCTTTATACTATAATAAGTTTCTTACTATTTTCTAGAATATGTGGTATTGTTTCTTATACTTTTAAAACTTACTCTGCTAAATATAAATGAACACACATCTCCTTTATAGCTTTCAACTATATTGTGCTTCCTAAGTACATAGTTTACCATTATCTGTAATAATAAATCAGGCTCAAAGAATTCTGGCTAAAACATTGCCAGAAACAACAGAATGCAGAGAATGGCATGATGCCACAGTGGGCCATATGACTTAGAGTAAGTTGTTTTAAGAGCAGTTTTTAAATATTCTTACAATTTCCTTATGCACTTTCTCCTTTGATGCAGAGGAATATTTACTCTGAAAAAAAAATCTTTATTGAATATTTTTTCTCATGATTTCTGACATCTAACCTACAGCTATGATGTTAAAATAGGATTTCCTATCAACTCGTTATATAATAATACATTAGAGTACACAACATTATTAAAGATTATTTATAAAGACCCAAATAGCATAACATTTTTATTTAAAGAAAGCTTAGTAATGCTGTATAGATAATATTCATCATCTTAGCTCTGTAACAAAAATGTATTAAAAATAAAATTTTACATCCTGTGGTAGAACTATGAACTTTTACACACACACGCACAAATCCTGCACACCAAAAATACATGAAATTGAACTGGTGTTATTTTACTTGGTGCGTTGTTACTCTATTTCATACATTTCTCCCAGTCTGGCACATTTGAGAAATGCCTAGAAAATGTCAAATTAAGAAAAAGCCAATGTGGCATCTCCATGTTATTCCAATCCCTGCACTTCTCCTGTCTGGGAGACATAAATGGAATGGCAGCTGTTTCTTCAGTGTATTTGATATATACTCTCAGAGTAATTTCCTGATGGATATTTTGGTTGCTATATTTCCAGTTGTTGCAGCAGCAATGATGACTCTGACAGTCTTCTTTGAGGTAATTAAACTTTCAGCCCATCTGTGCAGTAACTTTCATAATATTTTCAAAGGGCACCGAATGTTTTTAATATTTGTACCACTTCATTTTTACTTGCTAAGGGACCTATTATCTAGCTGAACATTGTTGAAACGAGTTTTTCAAAAACTGGTTAGTGAAAGGGGATGTAAAAATGTCACATGAGCAAGAAAGTAAGGTAACTAATGCTGAATTTTAAAATAACCTGAAGGATATCTCGTTTACCAAAGCTGTATTTCAACATCCTTGTATTAATTTTATCTTTAACTCTTTGTGATGTCAAATCCTGAAGTGAAATGACAATTTCTGGATATGATCTTTCTTGTTCTGAAGATATTGCCTGCTTTGAGAAGTTTCTAGCTTTTGAGTACTTCATGAACAGAAGATCATTTTAAAATAGTGAAAAAATAATGAGTTACGTAGAAAGAAAATGGCGGTATTTTTATAAGGCCAGAGTGTTTCAAAAGCATACAAAAAATAATGATTATTGTCACTAGAAAGTAAACTTTAATGCATCAATTAGTGTCTAATGACAACTTAGATGTAAGTAAGGTTTTTTAGGGAATAGGAACTTTTATGTTTTGAAATGTACTCTTAATTCCACATTTTTTTTCTTTAAAAAAAAGACTTATTTTAAGTATTTATTTGAGAAAGAGAGAGAGAGAGAGTGCGCAAGCAGGAGGGTGGCAGAGGGAGAAGACCTCCAAACAGACTCCGTGCTAAGCTCAGAGCCCAGCATGGGGCTCAATCCCACAACCCTGAGATCACCATCTGAGCAGAAATCAAGGGTGGAAGGCTCAACTGACTGAGCTACCCAGACACCCCTGCATTTTTTCTTATAGTTAGTGTTTATTGTAGGAACTTTAAAAATAAAGGTATGAAAAAAAATTGACTATTTAAACCTTGTCTAACTCCGGTATCCTCGTTAATTACTATTATCAATTTAATCATGTAAATGCTTAAAAGACACAAATTAGAATTACCCATGCATTTTGTTTTACTGCCTGCTCTTTTATCTTATCATTAACGTTTTCAAAGATAAGCAACATTTCTTTCAATGTTTGCATAGACTTTCATCAATTGAATATAACATACATGATTTAGCCAATCTCTTTTTTTTTGCTAATAAAATGTCTATCTTTGATAACCTGTCCTTTTCTATGTCCTTTCTTGTTTTATGATGTTTATATATTTTTGCCTTATTTGGAAGAATTAATAAAATAAAGATAGCGATTCTCAGTTTATGTATGATACAGGTATTTTATTCTTTATTTTTAATATTGTCTAGGTAATTTGAGACCTACAATAGCTGATACTGACAATTCTTTCCATCTTATTTGTCCTCATAACTTTGTATGAATTTTAGATTTAGAAATATCATTCTTGTATAGACAAAAGATATATACTTACCCATATTTTCCTCTGTTTTAATACATGTATTTTTTAACTAAAAAGTATTTCATTTATTTAGAATTATTTTTGTGCAGAGAATAAGTCGGTGATTTAATTTTTTGTCCAAAAGTGTCATAATCATCTAAATGCTATTTATATTAATTTTCCTCTTACCTCTAATTTTCCAATTGCTTTGTTTATTAGTACTTTCACACTTCATCATTCTTCTTGAGTCATCTTCAATGATTTATAAATCATTAGCATCAAAATAGAATATTGAAACTTTTATAAATACAAGACTAAAATCCTGTGATGGAGCACTAGATTGTCTTTAGCAAAAGAACACAAGGAACTTCATAAACTATCAGGAAGTTTTTAAATAAATATTAGTATATTACAAAACAATGAGATCAAACTGCGTGAATTCAGTGTCTATGTTTATCTGCTATGTTCAAGCACTGCTGTGCACATGTGTCTCAGAGATGAAGAAGATACAGTCCTTCTCCTTAAGATACTTCCAAAGAGATAATGCTGTTGGAAAGGTCGTGATAGGATTGATGTACAGTAGTGTGGTTTGCAAGCAAGTCATTCAACTCACCTTGGCTTTCAGGAAAGAGTTCCTGGAGGAGGTACATCTAGCTTAGTGATAAAGGATGAATAAGAGTTTTCCGGATAAACAAAGGTATGCCTGATACCGCATGAACGGAGCCATGAAAATGTAATACAAAAAGTTTAAAGGAAATGGAAATAGCAATATTGTAAAACCAGGTGAGTTCAGCTATTCTTCTGGTAACCAGAAGGAGAAAAGGAAGCATCATCATATGCAAATATCTGTCTGCCGATCTATCATCTATCTATCATCTATCTATCTATCTATCTATCATCTATCATCTATCTTTCTATCTATCATCTATCATCATCCACCATCTATCCAGTTCAAATCCTTTTTTTGACTGAAAAAATAATTGCAGAGAGGGAGAAAGAGCACATATGAAAGAGAATATGAATGAGAAGGAAAGTACTTTACTGGTAGTTATTCTTCTTTAATGCTAGTCAATATTTAGCTTAGCTGGACATCTTGAGAGGTGATAAAATCCCATTTTTTATTGATTTGTTTAAAGGTTAACTTTGGCCCCAAACTGTGTTATTCCCATACTATGCACAAACATCAAGATTCTTAGAATTGACTCATAATGACAAGGTTAAATCTTCTGGAAATAAAATTTTAAGCATCACAATGTTTGCTAAGACAGAGTTAATCAGCATAAGTTAAATAAAATGATATTTTCTTTTAGCTGTCCCTCTGTTTACTACTTACTAGATGTATAAATGATGCTTACTGAGCTTTGCAGAAAACTGGCAATCAAATCTTATAAGCATTGAATGGAGGAAGACCACCAATTGTCCTCCTTTAACAGGTGCATGCAGTAAATAAAAGAATAACTATTTTTTTCTAAAATTTTAAATAAAATATTCTTAATTTATCTTTAAATCAAAATGCAGGAAAAAGGGTCACAAGAATAAGGTAGCTTACGTGAGTGGTAGTCATTCTACATACAATATTATACTAGGTTTGGTGAGGAAATTGAAATAGGAAATTATTCCTGATCTTGTGGAATTTGCAGTATGTTCATTTATCATACAAATGGGAAAAGAGTGCTATGGCCTTTGTCAATGTTGTTTTTGTTAACAGATACATACAATTAGTTTCTTAAAAAACTCCATAATGTATAATTTATTAGACTTTTGATGTTGATTTTGAAAATCCAATGAAGTGTTACTTTCATAATTAAATATGAAATATGTGATCTATATATAATTTCTCTCATAATGGTTACATTACTCTTAAAAAACACATACATGAAACACCTTATATTGACCATCTTCTCACTCTAGCTTGCATTTTTGTCTTCCTTTTTAACATATCACCAGCAATAAAATGATGCCATTACACAGGTTTTGTTATTCTAACTTTTTGAGAGAGGTAATAAAGATACTGTCTAGCAAAAGTAAGGTTCTTCTGTGGAAACAGTTTATTCCCTATTCTTTCTTCTTGATTTGTGGATAGATTAGTTCATTCTAAATCTTCTGCTCCCTCTCATCTGGTATTTCCACAGGGGTCTAAACTGTAAGGGAGACTGGCTTTACATTGGTCCCAAACAAGCATGAAATACTTACTTACTGCCTTATCTGAACTATCTAACAACGTTCCAGTTAATTTTCTTATACAGAAAAAGATAAAATGAAAACAAGTCGCTGTTATACAATTTGATTTGAACATGAAATTCCACTGCATTTTAGATGAGTTTCATTTTACTGGAAACTGATGGCTATTATAAAGGAGTTTCTAGAGCAGTTCGCATGATTCAGTACCAGATCTGTAGCCTGGGCCTTACAAAGACAAGACTTTGTTTTATAGTCAGATTCACAGCAGCTCACTATTCATCTCTTATCTCACAATTAAGGGGGAAAATGTGCATTGAACAGTTGATTTAAAATGTATATTTACAGGAAAAGTATCACTAAATATTTGAATCTTTTCTTGGGCTTGGCAATCAGCACACCCACTCTTCATGAGGAAGGTAGCAAGCAGGACATAGCTCCTTTTCTAATAATGTGTATCTACTTGTGTCATGCTTTCTGGTGAGTAAAGAAAAGACATTCATCCTTGTTCTTTTGAAAAGTAACAAGTTACATTTTACCTCCCCTCTCAAAAACAGACTTCAAATAGGCACAAAATGTAATAATAGGCATAATCAATATTCACTTTACAGAATTTCTTTAAGAATCCTATGTTATAGAATATTTGCCTTAATCTAGACACTTCTTTAAGTATTTTATTTTCAACAGCAGAAAGGCAAACTACATTTGTCAAGAATCTCATATTTGAATGGGTACAAATATTAACAAAATTTACTTTAATTACCTTAACGTGTTTCCAGTATTAAATGCAATTCATTATTTGAATCAATTTTCAACCACATGCTATTTTTTGTACCTTATTCACTAAATTTTACTTAATACATTTAGCCAGGTTGACAAAAAGAAGTTCACAGCAGTGCCTTTCTTCATTGAAGGAAATTTGCTGTATTTCTCCCACAGAGATCTCACTAGCGTTTCAGCATTTACATTTCTCAGGAATCTTAATATTCTCAGTGGGATCAAAATAACTGTTTTATGTATTTATTGCTTGAATAAATCAGCACTGGCCAAAATTATCTGAATTTGTAGAGAAGTTATGCCAAAGCAGCACCATTCCATATTTTAGAATAATTATTAATCTATACTTTTCTCTTGTCCCTCCCACAAAATGTAAACACTAGGTTCAGCCTAAATATTACACATTGACTTAGCTTCAAAGTGTCTGTCTTTATGCAAATATGAAAAATGTACACATTTAACTACACATATTTACAAAATATTTCAATGAAATATCTCAGGGTTTGTTAATCAAAAAATAAGTAATATAATGTAGTAACTTATTACTAGAACTATAGAATATTCACAGGAAATTGGAAAGCTAAAATCCTTTCCAATGACTAAGTACACAGCCAACATTCAAAATCTCTGATGGTCGTAGAGCCATTGAAAAATGCACCTCAGTTGGTGAACAGTACTATTAACAGCTTTCCATTCTTCTTTTTATCAACTAAATTCTACATTGTTACCATCGTGTCAACTGTGGTGCTGTGCTACCCTCATGAGCACATGACCTGAGCATGTTATCAATGCCGACTCTTACTGAACAGCAAAGGAAGAAGAAGTGGGGAGCAATTTTCAAGAGACGTGCTCTAGGGAAACTAAGGGTGAAATAGAAGGCAAAGCTAAAAACCCAGCAGGAAAGGATCCAGACAATATAGTAGAGCAGAGTGGAGAGCCAGAGTTGGCAGTTACACGGGGAGCGAGCCCAAGTTCGGATTATACGTAGAAAGTAGGTTTCTAGTCAATTTCCCACAGAACTCAACACACATTTTGGACTCATTTTTACTAGTTAAGCAGGTTGAAATAGGAAATGAGAGTTAACCCAGTTTAAGGAGATGTGCAGAGTGAACATACTGTGCTTTCTCCTGTTCAGTTAAGGTCTCCAGTTATAAAAGTATCCAGGTAGTATTTGCTAGTGTGTCATGTTACCCAGAAAATGAAGCATCCAGAACTAGATAGAATACTCCAGATGTGACCTAAGTCACACATAGTACAGTAGGATTAACATATCCCTTTGTGTTAATAAATACATTTACTCTCTCCCCATGATTCAGTGTGCTTTCCATATATAATTCCCTTTTCTGTAGTTCTGCAACTCCTAAAGCTCTGAAAAATGAGAGCTGTCTCATGTGTGGTGCAAACCTGTTTGCTGCAAAACCTGATTTAACTCATCAAAATGTAATTCATAGTCTTTATTAATCCCATCTGACATGAATATAGGCAACATTCACTACAAAAAATGTCAAGATGCCTTATAAACCATTGAGAATATTTCAATGTTAATATCATTTCACCCTTCTAAAATTGGAAAAATTGTGAATTCTAAAACACTTCTGGGTCTGAGGTAGGTGATTCTAGATGTAAACTCACTCATTTAACTTTCTTTCTTTTTTTTTTTTTTAAGATTTTATTTACTTATTTATTTGACAGAGAGATAGCCAGTGAGAGAGGAAACACAAGCAGAGGGAGTGGGAGAGGAAGAAGCAGGCTCCCAGCAGAGCAGGGAGCCCTATGTGGGGCTCAATCCCAGGACCCCAGGATCATGACCTGAGCCGAAGGCAGACGCTTAGCAACTGAACCACCCAGGCATCACTAACTTTCAAAACTAATACGCAAAATAGGTACCATTACTGAGTTACATATATGTTGTGTGAGTAGCCCAAGGTCATGGAGCTAATTAATAGAATTTAAAACACAACAATCTGGTGTCAGAGTCCATTCTTGTCCTTCTGAAATTTTATCACCTGAAATGAACCCATATAAAGGACTACATCTGGCTATGATCACATTCTGGTCAATGGACATCATTTGATATCTATTTTCTTGTTTAGTAAAGTTCTTAATCAACCCCAAAGCTTTGCATTTCTAATCCTCGTTTTGTCCTAGGATTCCATTTCTTTTAAGCCTTACTGGGCATCCTAAAGAAATATTTAAATGATATAATAAGGAGTTCTAATACTACCTTGTAATTCTATTCTGGAAGCAGTAAGTAAGACAAAGAAGGGCAAGATGTTCTTGGTTTGTTTGTTGCTTTTTCCAAAACACCTCACTTAGCTATGTAAAATACATAAAAATAGGATATTGGGGAAATCTCTTTTTCTTAAATCAACAGAGTAGAAAAATATCATATATTTATTTTTATTTTAGGGACTTACTATATTTTATTTAGTCTAAGTTCTCTTTTATTTTTCTTAAGATTTTATTTATTTATTTGACAGATTGAGAGAGAGAGAGTACACACAAGCAGGGGAGCAGCAGAGGGAGAGGGAGAAGCAGACTCCCCGCCCAACAGAAAACTGGATGCAGGGTTCGATCCCAGGGTCCCGGGATCATGACCTGAGCTGAAGGCAGGCGCTTAACCGACTGAGCCAGCCAGGAACCCCTCCGAGTCCCTTTTTAGTCCAAATTTTGAAATGCTCCAATTTTCTCTTACTGGAGGTAAATTCTTGACACCATTGACCTTGTAAATAAAAATCATTTCATGGCGCAACCTAATATAAACTCAGATATTATATTATACATATATATACATATGCATGCATATGCATATATATTCATATATATTATCTTAGTGCTACTACAAAAATATCGTGGTGTGTATAACAGCACAATAATTACGTAGTAAGTACTTCATCTTTTAAGAGCTAAATTTGAAGTATATAACTCCCTATGGAATATAATTCAATAATGCATTAGTTTTACATGTATTCTTATTACCTATTCTATTTTTTTCTTTCCAGTTATTAAGATTCTCTTTCAGCATAACTTCAGGCTAGAAAAACTCTTTTGTCTATTGCCTTTAGTAGATAATTTATATTCTTGTGATTTGTTACATTTGCATGTCATGCATTTATAGTTACATTACACACTAAAAAAAAGGGATTAGATTGTTGGAGAAGTTAACAAGCCTATGAAACTAGTGCATTGATTAAAGATATTTATTCATTTATTAAAGAATTATTTATTGATTTTTCTACCATGTGCTAGGTCCTCTATCAGCACTAGGAATAGAGTAAAAATTAATGCAAAATGTCCTCTCCCCGAATGCAGTTTACAGTCATTTACTTATTCTATCAAAGGTACCTAAACAGAACTTTCTTTAAAAAAAATTATTTATCTTAAAAAGAGAAAGCTTGAGTGAGTGGGGGGAGGGGCAGAGGGAGAGAATCTTCAAGCAGATTCCCCCCTGAGCACAGTGCCTGAAGGGGAGGGGGGTGCTCCAGGCCAATATCCATGCAGGGCTCCATCCCATGATGCATGAGATCATGACCTGAGCCAAAACCAAGAGTCAGACGCTTAACTAACTGAGCCACCCCAATGGCCCTAGAACTTAACAATTTTTATCTTTTTCTTCCTAAGATAAAATTCTAGTTCTTAAAACTTTGAGGTCTGTTTTATAGACATATTAATACTGGCTTGTTAGAAGAATTCCTATTCGTTTAAAGTAGACACCAAGTATCTAAAATCATCACTCACTATAGAAATATTGCTGGAAATTTATAATAAAAAATGTTAAAATCTTTCTCCAAAGACTGAATATTTTGACAAAATGGAATACATAAGCATTTTCACCCTATTGTAAGAGGATGAATAAAGTTCTTGTGACAACTATTCTTTTTCTAGTTTAGTCAATATTTGCTCTGTATATCTTGAAGTGATGTTATTGTGTAAATTCATCTATTAAACTATTTTATTTTTCTGAGGAATTAATCATTTTACAATCATGATCTCCCTCTTTGTCTTCAGCAATATACTTTGGTTTGAATTCTATTTTGTCTAATATTAATATAAACACACTTGCCTTCTTATGATTAATATATGCCTAATATATTTTTCCAACATTTTATTTCTTTTTTTCTTTGCTGTATTTTTAATTTTTTAAACAAATATCATTGGTATTTTTAGTTTTAATTTAGTGTTTGCAATTTTAGAACTCTTTTGGCATTATAGTGCATTCCATTTTATCAGTCATTACTTATCAGTTCATTAATCCCTTTCTTAGATAGGATAGTGTTTCTATCACCATAATCTCCCTCATTGGATTCTTTATTTTTTTTTTAAGTTTTTATTCTAATTCTAGTTAGTTAACATACAGTGTTATTTTAGTTTCAGGTATACAATTTAGTAATTTAACACCTTAGTACATCACCCTGTGCTCATCGCAACAAGTTCACTCCTTAATCCCCACCACCTATTCAACCCACCCCCCACACCTCCCCTCTGGTAACTGTCAGTTTGTTCTCTATAATTAAGAGTCTGTTTCTTGGTTTGATTCTCTCTCTCTTTTTTTCCCCTTTGCTTGTTTGTTTCATTTCTTAAATTCCACATATGAGTGAAATCATATGATATTTGTTTTTCTCTGACTTATTTCACATAGCATAATACTCTCTAGCTCCATCTATATGGCTGCACACGGCAATTTTTTATTCTTTTTTATGGCTGAGTAATATTCCATTGTGTGTGTATGTGTGTTTGCAATATATATAGTAATATATATATATTGTAATATATATATAATGTATTAACTATCTATCTATACCACTCTTCTTTACCCATTCATCAGTCGATGGGCATTTGAGCTCTTTCCATAATTTGCCTATTGTTGATAATGTTGCTGTGAACATCGAGGTACAAGTATCCCTTCAAATTAGTATATATTTTTTGAATTAGTATTTTTATATTCTTTGGGTAAATACCTAGTAGTGCAATTGCTGGATCATAGGGTGTTTCTATTTTTAACTTTTTGTGGAAACTCCATACTGTTTTCCAGAGTGGCTGCACCAGTTTGCATTCCTACCAACAACCCTAGTGCAAGAGGGTTCCCCTTTCTCCACATCCTCACGCTTGTTTCTGGTGATGTTGATTTGAGCCGTTCTGACAGGTGTGAAATGATATCTCATTGTAGTTTTGATTTGCATTTCCCTGATGATCATTGATGTTGAACATCTTTTCATGTATCTGTTAGCCATCTGTATGTCTTCTCTGGAAAAATGTCTATTCATGTCTTCTGCCCATTTTCTAATTGAATTATTTGCTTTTGAGGTGTTGAGTTTTATAAGTATTTCATCTATTTTGTATACTAACTCGTCATCAGATATGTAATTTTCTTCCTAATCTGAATGTGTCCTTATATTTAAATTGGATCTGTTATAAGCAGCTTTTTTGTTTTGTTGTTTCTATCTACTCAATCTGTGTCTTTCAATTGGGTTGTTAGGTTTGTTCATATTTAATGTAATTTGTGATATAATTGGATATGAGTGTACCATTTTACTATTTGTTTTTCATTTGCTACCTGTTTGTTTTTAATTTACTACTTTTTTTAGATTTTTTTTATTAATTTGTCATGTTTTCTCCACTACTGGTTTTAGCTCCACCTCTTTGTATTAATATTATTTTTAATGGGTTCTCTAAAAATTAAAATATGTATCAGTAATTTATCACAGTCTACATCAAATTAATATATCATTTCATATACAGTAAAATAATTTTAACAGTATAATTCAATTTAACCCACCCTTCATGCTACTGTTGTATCAGATACTACTGCATCTGTCTATAACAGATGTATAACAAATGTATGACAGATGCCTAACACCATAAATATTACACTCTATTTAAATAGCAAATAGTCTTCCAGTAGATTTTGACATGGCCGTTTCAGATCTACTTACATTTTTACTATTTTGAATGATTCTCATTTGTTTATGCAGATACAGGTTTTTATCTGTGATTATGTGTTTTTCCAAAGAAAAAATTTTCTTTAGCATTTCTTGTAATGAACATTTACGGGTGATTTTGTTTGTTAAACATGTCTTTAATTTGCTTCTATGTTTAAGGGTATATTTTCACTGGATATAAAATTCTAGGTTGACAGGTTGTTTTTTCCTTCAAAGAACTTAAAAAACTTAATCCCATAGTGCTCTGTATTCTAATGTTCTGATAAGGCAACCATCTTTAGTTTTGTTATACTAAATGTAGTATTTATTTATTTCCCTATCATGGTTTTTATGACTTTCTTTATCCTTAGTTTCAGCAATTTGACTGTGTTGTGTCTATGTATGAGTTTCTGGGGTTTGCTGAGTCTCTTGGCCATATGGATTGACATCTTTCATCAGTTTTGGTGAAAAAATTAGCCATTATCTTTTTGATTAATTTGTGTATCTTTCTGTTTCTTGTTTCTTTCTGGGACTCTAATGATATGTGTGGTGAACTATTTGATATTGTCTCACTGGCTTTCGACTCTATTAGTTTTAATTCTCTTTATCTCTGTGTTGCTTTAATTTTTATAATTTTTGATTTAGACGACTTTTTTTTTGTCTGCTACTAAGCTATCAATAAATCCTTTCATTAAGCTGTTTCATTTTTAGCTATAAAATTTTCAGTTGTTTCTTCTTCAATTTTTCTATTTTCTCCAAAATCGTACATATTTCCATTCATTTTGTGTGCTTTTTCTGAAAAATGTTTTTAATATGTTCATAAGACCTATTTTAATGTTCTTGTCTACTAATACCACCATATGGCTTATCTGTGGGTGGTCCTTATATTAACTGGTCTTTCTCTCAATTACAAGACCCATTGTTGTTTTTTGTTTCTGTCCATATGAATTCTGTTTTTTTCAAATTTATGCTGCACTTTAAAAATTATTTGTTTATTTGTGTTATCTTCCTTTAAGGAGTATAGAATTTTGTTCTGGCAGGCAGTTATTGCTTGAAGGTTACTTTTATAATATAAAATTACTTTCATAATATAATAATGCAATAATTTATAATATATTTTACAATATAATATTGATTAGAGGAAATTATTTTGGCTTTGTCCTTACTCTTAGGGCATAGATATGAACTTTCTAGGATTTCAACTAAAAGCTTGAGGTGCTTACCAATGGAAGTCTTAAACAAACAACAATGAAAATAACTTATGAGTATGTAAAATAGATGTGTTTATTTGAGGTAAATATAGAATAGGAAAATCAATCATATGATATTGCAACAGAGGATAAAGCTATTATCTCTTTTACAAAATGAAACTTCAAATTACTACTAAGTAGATAATAGTACTACTTTCTATGCAGACCCAGAATATAGAGTATTATCTACCATGTAGCAGTAAATGTTTTAAATAATAAATTACTTTATATAAATTAATGATTCTTAAATTGTACATCTATTTCGTATTTTCACTATAGAATTCTAACCATGATTCATGTCCAGGCTAACAGCAATTATCTTAGAATTATTATTAGGTTGTCTTCAATAATGCATACTTTAGCTAAACTTGTGGTGATCATAGCATAATGTATAGAGAACTTGAATCAGTATGTCACACAGCTGAAACTGATGTTGTGTCAACTATATTCAAATAAAAATTAAACAAAATTAAAAAATGAGTGTTACACTTATTTAATCAACTGATAATATTATGGAAAGATATTTCTATGAAAAATTCCCAATTCCTCAATTTATTCATTAAAATCATCACAGTGTTTCTAGCTTCTGTGTCTCCCCTCATTGTGAGAAAATGGATGTGATATTCTGTGTACCTGTTTATATGCTGCTGAAATTGAAGTTATGGATCAAACGATCTCTTAGGTCATTATCCATGTCTCAGGATAAAAAAAAAAACCTGATTATATTTTAATCGTACTGCATATCTTATATGCTGTAGTTGGCATTGCAAATTATTCAATAAATTACCATTTATTAACATCTACTATGCAATGTGCCAAGCAGAAAAATAAAAATATAAGTATTTTCTTTTCTTTAAAAGTACACAAATTGGAAGGGACCAATAAGTAAAAAGACAACATGAACATCATGTGATATGCTAACATGGAGATACAAATAGAGTACATTGAGAAAAATTCCACATGGAATCTTAAAAAGAGAAACTTTTTAAAATCCAGACAAGTAAATATTGTTGTTTCCACTTCTAACATGTCTTAGCAAAGTAGTTTGAATGATAGTGAGGGAGTAGTAGACAATTCATGCTATAAATGCATTAAGATTTGCTCTTCTGGAAATAAGTCATGGACTACTTTACTGCTCATATAATTTTCATTATTTTTAAGACCTCTTCTCTCTGTCATTTTTCCTTGTTCTTCCACTATTTCTTTTTCTCCTCTTTCCCTTTTTCTCTGTTTTTTCAAATATGGCAAAAGCAGCTGCTTTTGCTTTCAGTGCTAGAAATCTTGCTGACTCTTTAACAAGAACATTAAGCTATTCCAACAAATTTTGACTCGGGTAAATAATTTTACCATCTTTATTATTATTTTGTACTTGCTTTACAACTATTTAATGTAGTAAAAAAAAATTAAATCCCGACTTTTGAAAACATTTTTTCTAAAGTGTGTAAACAGATGAAAATCACCACAGGACCCAATTAAATATTGTAATTAGTTATTGAATAAAAGGCCTCCAGCCTCCACTATTGCAATAAGAACTTTAACAAATTTATAATTTAATAAATATTTGCACAAGTAAAGTCCTGGCAAACTTTTTTTTTTTTAGTAGAATTACCCAAAATAACTAATAAAATCATCATCATATCTAGGGGGAAAACAGTATAAAATGAATAAATTTACTGTTTATGAAAGGTAAATGTTGAGGTTTTTTTGGTCTGTTAGAAAATAAATTGTGTAAATGTACCAGGTAGCAGTAAATGTTTTAAACAAATCAGTCTATATTGATTTTTACCCACTCCATACCAAAAAATAATTTAAATGTAAGAAAAATTTTCTGTAAAAAAAAAAAGAAAAAATATTTATTTTATATACATACATCTTTTAAATTCTCTATAGTTCCTAGCATGAGTCTAACCTGATAGTAAAATTACGTTTAAAGAAAAAATTGAGGTGCGCCTGGGTGGCACAGCGGTTGAGCGTCTGCCTTTGGCTCAGGGCGTGATCCCGACGTTCTGGGATTGAACCCTACATCAGGCTCCTCTGCTATGAGCCTGCTTCTTCCTCTCCCACTCCCCCTGCTTGTGTTCCCTCTCTCGCTGGCTCTCCATCTCTGTCAAATAAATAAATAAAATCTTTTAAAAAAAATTGTGCTAGATAAGACTTAGAGATTATTCTACACTATTCTTTCATACAGCAATGATGGAAAATTAGGACAACAGAACACAAAAATATTATCCATGACTTCAAGAGGCAAAACAAGAATGAAAACACAGTACTATTGTCTTCTTTCTCAAATTATTTTAATTTTATGCCCATTTTGTACATATATTATTAATACTGAATATATTATATGCAATATATAAATATTACCATATTGGAATGAAAAATTTATGTTTTACTAAATGTATTTCTTGAACACTCCTACTCCCTCTCAGAGTCTTTGCACTTGTTCCCTCATCATGGGACACTCATTTAATGCTCAGCTATTCATATGATCTGCTGTCACATTGAGATTTTTTGTTGTTCTTTTTTAAGTCACTTCTCTGGCCAAACGGTGTTTGAATTTGTAACCCCAAAATCAAGAGTCACAAGCTCTGCTGACTGAGGCAGCCAGGTGCCCCTATTCTTTCTTATGATGATAAATTATAAATTTATCACAAAGGTTAGTAATTCCTTTGAAATAAATATGGAATTTAAAAAATGAACATGTTTTAATTTTGTCCCATGCCTTTAAACTTAATTTTCCTAAGACTGGTGTACAAAGAAGTAAACAGCTATAATAGTTTTATTTCAAAAATCACTACTCCTAAGGAGTGTATATTCTTTCTTAGCTTTTGTTTAGAGACTGGCAATGTCTCTACTGTTAACAAAGAATTACAAAAGTGTATTGGTTATATGAAAAATTGTAGATACAGAAAAATATGATTTTTATTTTGCCAAGTCTCATTTAGGTTTTTCAGAAATGCCGTATGTACAAAATAATAAAAGAAAGACCATCCAGAGACCTCTAAGTACATATCGCTTTTCAATAAGTCTTACAGCCACTCCTCAGTGACACAAGTTGTCATTCAATATATTCAGTTTCTTGTGATGCAAATGCCCTTATAGCATTCACAGAAACAAAGATGAAGTCCTCATTGACAAAGTACTGTAGTAAATCTCATTTTATTTTTATAACACTTTAGAGTTCGCAATTTGATTTTATATATCTTACATCATTTGATAAGAAATTTCCTTTTTTTAAAGAAATTGATTCTCTCTCTTCCTCCCCCACTTTCTCTTTCTCAGGCTCTTTATCTTCCTTTCTCTTTTACCCTTCTCTTCTTTCCCCCTGCATCACATTCATATGTGTTAAGATTGTGCCTATGAATTTCAGATGAAAAATTCTCAGAACTATTCTTTAATACAATGCAGAACATTCTTTAAAGTTGAATAAATACATTTGCATGGTATTGGAATACAAATGACTGACATTTCTGATACTTCGCCAATGTGATAGAGTGTAATACTTATTGAAAGCTTCCTTCTTCTAACCTTGTAAGCACAATAACTAAAATGAAAATGGAAGCAGAATGACTTAGTCAATTCTGGTTCTTATGGCAATTTAGGCAACTCCTTCTATTTTCTATGTATTGACGTAAATATAGCTTAGTTTGTCTTGTAGGCCTTATCATAGAAACAACTTTTTGACCACGAGCAATGACATTTTTGACTTGTTTAAAAATAATCAGAATTGCTATATTAATATTTTCTGTAAATGAAATTTTGTCTCTTTTTAATAAAAATACATCATTTAAACTACTAAAAAAAACACTACTACCTAAGTTCCTGTCTTAATTACCTCCTTAAATTATTCAGTCTTGTAGAACTTGACAGAGAAAGAATGAGGAAACAGTTTTGTTTGGTAGAAATATGTTGTTTCCTTTTCCTTGAAGTCCATTTGTCTCATAGAGTTAACTCTTCCTTAATGTGTTTTATGTTAAGAAAGGACTGATGACTCCATTTATAAACAGATACACATTATGAATGCATCTTTAAGTCTAAATTGACAATTAACACTCTATGATATTTTATTGAACTTTTTCAGAGACCTTGCTATATTTGGGACTTTTTCTCTTCTGAACTCAGTTTTTAACTACTCTAGATCTTTTGCAATAGACTCCTGTCTGATTTCATATATGAGCTTGATACATCCTAAATTAAGACTAAGTCAATCTTCTCAGCAAATTATTCTAAAAAAACAAACAAAAAACTTTACTTATATTAACACATTGCTCAAAAAATGTTGATGGTTTCATATGAGAGAAACCTTCCCTATAAGTCAAACTAAACTCTTGGAGTCCAAGACCCCCTGCAGTCAGGCTCCAGCTGATCTTCCAACATTTATTCCATCACACTCCATTAGACAAACCCTCAGGTCACTCTGCTTTCTCAAAAACAGACATTCCAGATAAAATTTCTGTGAGTCTTTTATATTTCTAACCATATCAAATTTTTACAAAACCTATTAGGTCATTTTGCATGAACATTCACTGGAAATATAAAACAATTGTGCAGAAAAAATGAAGATTTTTTTGTCTTTATGGGTCATTTCTCTTATGGATATGAGCTAGTTACTCAATTGTGCTTGCCTATTACCAAAGATATTAGCATATTTACTAGACAGATTACTTACGAGTGAAAGTATTTGATATCCTTATTATCTGCCCCAGATATTGGGATCAAATCCCCACTCAACAACACATGGTCTGAGCTCAGAGTCTTTACTGTAATTGGAAAATACATGGTCTATTTGCCAAAAACTAAGGAGCTTCTGACTATGTGATGTGATTTAATGAGTATTTAATCCCACATTTTACCACTGAAGAGCTTCAAATTCCCTTCATTAGTGTAAATTTATTGGGAGCTGGAATTTTAGTTTCCCAATTTCTGTGCTCCCAGATCTTGTCCAGTGTTTGTCATACAGCACTTAGCCAACACATATTTGTTAATAAAGTTCTCCTAAGGTGTTCAAATCTGCATATGCATTTCAATTAGATTTAGTCATTATTGCCTAAACTGGTTAAACTTGACTAATATACCCTCCCTGGCCAAGGGTACTGGGAAAGAGGATAGCTAAGTGTTCATGAAAGTTAGAAGAGGGATAGCTCTGGGGTGTCTGGGTGGTTCAATCTGTTAAAAGTCTGCCTTCGGCTCAGGGTCTCAGATCGTGGGGCTCCCTGCTCAGTGGAGAGTCTGCTTGTCCCTCTCCCTCTGCCTTTGCCCCCTTCTCATGCTCACTCTTGCTCTCTCTCAAATAAACCAACAAAATCTTAAAAAAAAAAAAAAAAAAAAAAAANAGGGACAGATCTACATTATGGAAATTTCTAGGAGGTCATATGTTGGGGAGGGGGGACTTTAAAATAAAGCAACGGGGGCTGAGAACAAAATGCATAGCCTTGCTACAGTGGGAAGACGCTGGGTTCCTATATTGAAGATGGAGAGTAAAAGTGAAAAGCTAAAATTGTAATTGTGCTATGGACTGAATTGTGTCCACCCAAAATTCATATGTTGAAGTCCTAATCCCTAATAGGACTGTTGTTTGGAGATAGGGCCTTTATGGAAGCAATCAAGGTTCAATGTGGTCTTAAGTGTAGACCTCTGATCTGATGGCATTAGTGTTCTTATAAGGAGAGACATCAGAGACTTTGTATCTCTCTGCCATTTGGCACACCATGAGAGGGCAGCTGCCTGCAGGCCTGGAAGAGGGCTCACACTAAAACCAAACATACTGGCACCCAAGTCCTGGACTTCCAGCTCCAGAACTGTGTGAAAATAAATTTCTGTGTCAAAGCCACCTTGTCTATGATATTTTGTTATGTCAGGCAGTGTTGTCTAAGACAAAGTATAACCAAAGTTAAAGAGGTTTACAATTAAATATATCAGTTTAAATACATGTATTTACCTCAAATGCCTTCCAAAATGGATACATTCACAAAGAAAAACAACAACAGGAAATATGGAAACTGGTTGTAGTAAAGCTCCTGGGCTGGCTACTTTTCAAAAGCTCTGCCCCTGAAGACAATGAGAGAAAACAACCTGACATGGGGAGAACTGAGAGAGACCTCAAGGAGGCTGCTTGAAGCAGGTGTGTGCACAGGGGAGGAGGTATTTGAACAGCAGGCAGGCTTGCTCCCTTGTGAGAAAATAAAAATAGGGAAGGGGTTGTTGGAATTGTGCTGCTGCTTCCTCCCACTCTGCGTGGAACCAGCGGTGCCAGAATCCACCCAGCAGTGACTCAGACTCTGATGCGGGTTTTCTCTGGAGTAAAATCATAGCAACACAAAACCACGGGTGGCTGGGGAGGTGCAAAAAGCAGGTGTTGGGGTCTAACAGGCCTTGGAAGTGGCCTGTACCATGTCTCTCTCATACACACCCCCAAAGCTGGTAAACAAGAGTACGGAGGGCCTCCTTTTCGTTCTGCCTCTCTTTGCTGAGCTAGGGATAAACTCGTGATCTGAGGAGTTGCTAAGAAATGATTAGCTGTTGTTTCCCGGTGTCGGTGCTTCCTGTGCTTCAGATTGGGGGCTGCTGTCCTTGAGGGTCCTCAGCCAAGTGTCCGGCGATAGACCTAGATCTATTGCTGCTCAGTAAAACCAACACGTTGAAAGAAATTCTGAGAACAGAGCTGTGGAGACCGAGGACAAGCTCTCCTCACCTCTATCCACGAGGACGTTCAGAGAGTGATGGTTGCTGCTTCCCTCCCACCTTCCAGATCTTGCATAAATTCCTCTTTGGACCAACATTAATCTAGAACCGTAGAAAGCAGAAGGTTCAGGGAAATGTAAGTTTGATTTAAGCAAATGGACAGAATACAAACCACCATGATACACTTCAAGGTCATTGAAATTGGCACAGCTTAGGCCATTATCTGACTGAGTATAAATAAGCATCTAAAAAGTTGGTCAAATCTCATAAGCCAAAATAACCAGGCATTTGTGGAGCACAACTATTTCAAATGAGACAAAGCAAGCTATGGTCATTTTTTTTTAAAGATTTTATTTATTTATTTGAAAGAGAGAGAGTGAGAGACAGTGAGTGAGCATGAGACGGGAGAGAGAGAGAAGGAGAAGCAGACTCTCCACTGAGCAGGGAGCCCAATCCGGGGCTTGATCCTAGGACCCTTGGATCATGACCTGAGCCAAAGGCAGACTCTTAATTGACTGAGCCACCCAGGCGCCCACAAACTATGTTTGATTTCATCAAAAGTATTTGATTGGAAGGACTAAGAATTCAAAAATAAGCCAAATAAACATGCAAAATAGGGTAAGGAAGATATCAGCAATATGAAACTAGAAAAAGAAAATAGAAAAAAAAGGAACAAGCACACTATTAAGCTGAAAGTAATAATGGTTGAATCAAAGAACATATTTGTTAGAATAAACAGAGGAGAAGAAGAAAAAGAAAAGAATAAGTAGCGGAAAGTTATGCCTGAAGAATAAATTTGGGTATTAGAAGGGGAACTGAAGTGATGCATTGCTGAAGTATTTGTTGAATCAGGGTTACAGTGTGTTTTAAAATAATGAGAGAGAATCTGAAGAAATGTGTTGGCCGTCTAGGACTTCTCCATAATTTATCTGCATCTCACCATTACCTGTGCCCTTATAAATTATTAGCAAAATTTGATTTCCAACTTGTAGGTCTCATTTAGCAATCCTGTACTTTATATGGTGTCTTGTAATAAGCTTTTTTATTATTCTTTGACTTAAACATATACATATATTTACCACATACATGTATATTATAAGTAATATACAAGGATGTATGTGCATATATATGTACAATGGACGCTTGAATAACGTGGGGGTGAGGGGCACCAACCTTTTCTCTGCATAGTTGAAAATTTGAGGATAACTTTTGACTCCCCAAAAACTTAAGTTAAGCCTACTGTTGACTGTATGACACTGGTAACAGAAATGGTCAATTAACACATATTTTATGTAATTTATATTGTGTACTGTATTACAATAAAGTAAGCTAGAGAAGAGAAAATGTTAATAAGAAAAAACATAAGGAAGAAAAACACAACACTGTACTGTATTTATCGAGAAAAATCCACCTAGAAAAGACCCATGAAGTTCAAGGATGTGTTGTTGCCCGGTCAACGGTACTGCTTTAATAAAAATTAGGTGACTATCAAAAACAGTCAGCGTTATACCTACAACTTAAAAGTCTTGGGATATTAAGTGTGAGAAAAGCAAATTACAAACCAGTGTATTTAGTACATAGCAAATTTTGAAAAAACAAACAAACATATAGGTGAATATTCTTACGCATGTGAGTTTCTTATACACTTTATATATTCATTAAAAACTTCTGGAAGGGTAAACATCTTACTGCTATGAGTCATGGGCTTAGGAGGAAGAAAAATAACTTTTTAGTTTTACTTTAATACTTTAATATTATTTGAATTATTTATTTATAACTTATTTCTATTTGAGAATATCTCTATATGCAAACCAACAGAACAGAACAAACAAAACTTTCTAAATTTAGGGTCAGAATTTCCAAGTGTCAGTTGTGTTCATATAGAGACACCTGCTGTGTGATTTTAGACAAGGTGATGCTCCCACGAGAGTATTTATTGTAATTCTTGCTTTAAAACTTTTTCGAGGGTTAATATATGTGTGCTTTGCAAATAACAAGGCAATACAGCAGAAATGCTCATTTCTTTACAAAGTAAAAAGAGGAGGAGGAGGAGGAATAATTCCTTTCTCTTGGATATTTTTGCTTACAGCCTTGAGGGAGTTAGAATCGTTCCAAAAAGCAGATTTTAAATAAAAGCAAATTAGTACAGTGCTAAAGCTATAGCTTTACTTCCCACCCACTACCAAGTGTTATTTGTGGAATTCCATTGTATAAAGATTAGCAAGGGAGAATACAGATGGGCAGAGCACGCAATTTTACATAGATCCAAAAAATGAAAAATACCTGTGAATCTCAAGCTGACTTAACTTCATTCAATATTATTTTACAGTTGGGCAGATCTGAGTGGACCAAGGGTACAGCCAGACCATGGAGACTCTTCCCTATTGTCCCCTCTCTGTTAGAAGCCTATTCGCTGGCATTTCTGTCATCAATTCTACCCTTAGAAATAGTCCCTGCCAGTGGAAATTAGGAAAGTAATTTTAACAGTGGAAATCAGCAAATAAAACTCATCAATCAATAGCTCTTAAAGAGAGAAATATAATCATGGCAGGAAAAAATGGGAGTCAGACCCCTGAGGGCAGTAGGAGTTTTGTACAAAGATGCATACGATGACTTTGCAATAAGGACATCATCGTGCACAACAATTCTGGATTGGTTGTCATTGTCAACTCAGAGATGTCCCTAGCCTGTGGTCTTATAATAAGATCTCATTTACAACATAAAGATATTCAAATCATGATGATTGATGAGCAAGAAATCCGCTTTATTACTAGATGTCTTCTCTTGCACATCCTGAAGTACTCCTGAGGACATTTACATTGGTCCCTTAAACAGTTTGCCTCGCTGCACCAGGAAAGCCGAAATTCTGATGTGTTCACTTGCGCCAAATTTCGTAAATGCCGGCCTCTGGAAAGTCCACGGTGTAAGCTGCATCCACAGCAGCCACGGTACCATCTGTCACATGGAAGTCAGCATATGCCATTGGGCCTGAATAAAAAACCCACTGCTGGCCACAACTCCGGCTGTCCCCTGGCCGATTGCTTTCTCAAACAGCAGTGCAGGTTTCTGCTGATTGACTCAGGCCTGTGGCTTCTACCCCACCAAAGAGTGGATAAATCTTCTGTGTTGAGCCCAGTCTATGACCAGAGCAAAAGGCTCAAGACCATAAAAAGAATAAGTCAGAAGGAGTAACTCTTAGGATTTACACATAGTCATTTCCCCAAAGGCAGAGCAACAGTGAGCAGGTGCAGGGAGAACGGGGAATGAGGAGAAAACACGAACAGCGTGTCAGAATCTATCGTTCCCCAGGATCTCTTGTAATTTCTTTAGATCCAAAATGTCGGGAAGACCTTACCTGATTTCTTGACAAGGGGTCTAGAATTCAGATGCATTTCAAAGTGGAGCTGGCTATTACCTTACCAAGAATCACTGTTTTTCGGGACACCTGATTAAAAGTACTGCCAACTGCAACTGCAAACACTGTTGCCAAAGAGAAAAAAAAGCATTCGATGGGCCCACTGTTTCCCTCCCTGAATCTATTTTTTTTTTAAGATGTTTTATTTATTTATTAGACAGAGATAGAGACAGCCAGCGAGAGAGGGAACACAAGCAGGGGGAATGGGAGAGGAAGAAGCAGGCTCATAGCTGAGGAGCCTGACGTGGGGCTCGATCCCATAACGCCGGGATCACGCCCTGAACTGAAGGCAGATGCTTAACCGCTGTGCCACCCAGGCGCCCCTCCCTCCCTGAATCTATTTGACCTGAGGCCACCCTCGCCACCAAACCTGCTTTAAAAGTTCACGTCCTTCAGAACAAAAAGAGAGGAAAGAAACAACAGCCTCTCTCTTCTGGTCTCAAGTTACTTTTTTTGGCCTTTGAAAAAACCATCCCCCAAACTGATTCACAGTAGAAGTTCACATGCATTTGAAAGAAAACCTGCTCCCAACAAGTTAGAGGGGATTTTTCATGTCAGGGAATCACTCCATAGATCATTGCAAAATTTTCAGGAAATTTACTATGGGGCTTAAGAGCCAGAATCCCTGGTCTATATCTTAGCTCATCATTTCTTATTAGCTGTGTAAACTTGGATAAGGTCCTTGCCTTCTCTGTGCCTTGGATCTTCATCTAAGAGCAAAAAGCATGTTAGCAGTGTAGCATGGGGCTGTTGTAAAGAGGAAATTCATTCATCAGTTAAAGATGTAAAAAACAACACGTNATAGCAGTGTAGCACGGGGCTGTTGTAAAGAGGAAATTGATTCATCAGTTAAAGATGTAAAAAACAACACGTGCATACAGTAAATGCTCCATGAACAGCGTTCTTACTCTAGCGTAGGTTTGTTTCACAAGTCTGTCATATTCAGTTTTATCTATNAGCGTAGGTTTGTTTCACAAGTCTGTCATATTCAGTTTTATCTATGGACACCTCGTAATAGTAGCCACCATAAGTATATCATATCACAAGAGGTGACAGAAGCAGAAGAGAGTAGACAGGTTTTGCAAGAGAAGAGTCAACAAAGACCTGACATGATTCTCGGGACAATATTGCCCAAATCTGGCACCTCTCTGTCACAGGAAGCATTTTCCCCTCAAAAATCCTGCTTACAATTCTCCATCCCTTCAAGGACAAAGCTAAACTGTGGCACCTTTAAACTAAGATTGTTGCACAGCAAAAGAATAAAATGTTACAATCTCCTGTGTGTTTTGGCGGGGTGGGTGGGTGAAAAAAAGTGGGCGGTATTTTTTTGTAACCTTTCTGAGAAAACTGATACAGCCACCAATGCGTTTGGTAGCTCAAGTCTTGCTGAAGGGCCGTTCTGCCCACTAAAAATCTCCAAAAATAACTCTCTGGTAGAAGACTTGCAGAGACTTTTTCCTTTTTCTTTGTATCAGGCAACTCTTCCCAATTATTCTTTTGTGCTGACCATTTATAAACAGTGAATAGCTATGAAAGAAGAGCTTTTCAGCAAAGGAAAGCAGTGACATCCAACCCTTAGCTGCCACATTCTATTTTCTGACTGCTTTCTTCGAGCCAGTCATGAAACTGCCATGATTGAAACTATGAGAGTTTGGTGATCACATTTCAGTAGGTCGCAGGAAAAGTTTATGGGTACTTTTATTCAATTCTTTTATTGAACGATAAAATGTTTTATCTTCATTGTACAAAATGGAAAATGCAGAAGAGTGGATAGAAGAATTAAAAAGTCACCGGCAGTCTTATAACCAGACGTAATCATTAAAAAAAAAATAGTGTGTGTGTGTGTGTGTGTGTGTAAGAGAGAGTTTATTTTCACACTTTGCATTATGTTCAATGCTGTACAACTAGATTAAAATTAGATGATAGATGATGGGTACGTAGATAGATGAAGTAGATAATTGATAGGTGGATAGAATGCATTATATATGCAATATAAATGGGAAAAAGCAATTGGGATCATTCTAAAAACCATGCTAATATTTATTTGGTATTCAACATATCATGAGAACTTGTATTTAGGCATGTGTTTAGGCATGCTTTGAACAAGATTTTTAATAGCTACAAAAAAGTTATATTAATACACCATTATTTACTTACATTTTAACCTGAACTGAATTACATTATTTAATTTATAAAACTATTCCTCTATTGTTGAATGTTAAGCTACAACTATTATTTTTCAATCTTAATTAATGCCTTGAAGGACTTTCTAGAACATTTAATATAGTTTGATTCTTGATTACTTCCTTAGGATGTATTCTTAAAAAAAAAAATACTGATCAGAGAACCAAATTTCATTTCACCACAAGTATAGGAGAATACATAACTGTTTTAATTACTAACTTTAGGCTTAGCCAATGAGGAAGGGGGAGCATATTATCTTATTGTTTTTGTTTGTTTGTTTGATGATTTTATTTATTCATTTGCCAGAGAGGAAGAGAGAGAGCACAAGCAGAGGGAGCGGCAGGCAGAGGGAGAAGCTGGCTCCCTGTTGAGCAAAGAGCTCAATGCAGGGCTCGATCCCAGGACCCTGGGATCATGACCTGAGCCTGAAGGCAGACGCTTAACTGACTGAGTCACCTAGACGTCCCATTATCTTATTGTTTTTTTAATTGCATTTTAAAAATTATTGGTAGAGCTAAAGTATTTTTTCTGTTTTTGTCCCTTGTTCTCTTAAAAATTTGAATGTCATTATACTTTATATTTGGAAGGGTTCCTCAAGCTTTTCAGAAAAATACAGGTTCAAAAATATTTTTATTAATCAATTGTCTATTAGTTTTATTTGTGATGACTTCTGATATAGCAGTTTTAAAAGTCCAGGTAAAACATTACTCTATTTATTTATGCGTTTATGGGTTATTCACCTCTATTTTATAGTATTTGTATTATTTTTTTATAAAAATTATTTAACTTATTTTAAACCTCTGGAATTGGGGGGTGGGTATATGCTGTAACCAACAAAAATTTCCCAAATACCTACTGCTTCCTGCACCTTTTTATGACTAACCTGTCAGTGTTGCTAATATTTATGCAGTTGTTTTCAAGACTGCATATTCCATTACATTTACCAATCGGTGGATTTCTATGCAAACTGATTTTCAAATTACTCTATTTTACACTATATTTTTAAATTTTGTTGGTAAATCCTACTTTATTATTTTTCAAAGTATCTTTATTTTCACTGATTTAATGGGACTAGCCACCGTGGACTTGACAGTTTCCTGCTCGCTCTACTACAATAATTACTGATTACTCTGAAGTGGAGAAGTATTTTGACAAGTTTCAACAAAAACCCCTGTGGAGAAGTGATATATATTTTGTTACATCTATAAATTAATTTGGGAAAATTTGAGATTCGTCCACTATTCAGTTTCGCTTCTTGTGTCTAATTTATCAAAAGGCAGTGTTCATTAGAACACATATCTACTGATGCCTACGGTGTACCAGACACTGCTCTAAACTGGGGGAAAGTAGGAGTGGCAGAACAGATTAAAATCCCTGCCATCAAGGGTTTTACATTCTAAAGAGAACAGAAAGACAATGAAAAAAAAACAGCAACAAGAACAAAGATTAAAACATATTACGTCAGACATTCATAAAACCTGCGGATGTAAACCAAACAGAGTGTGCCTGACAGGGAGTATGTTTGTGTGTTGGGTGACCAAGACAGACCTCAGTGAGGAAGAGCTCTTTTAGCAGGGGGCTGTGAAGCTGGGAAAGGCACAAGTCAGTTAAATATCTGGGGGCAAGGCATTATAGGCAGAGGGAACAGCCTATTCAAACATTTTTTTTTATAATGTAAGATTCCTTAAAGTTTTGTCTTCTTTGGATTCTCTCCAATCCTTTCTTGCAGTTACTTTAATGCATTTCATATTTTTAATTGCTAAGAAAAATAATATAATTATTGTATCAGTATTATTATTATTACTATTATATCATCTAGGTTACTGCCATTTATAGAACAGAAATTGACTTTTTCCTACTTTCTCTTTATTTGGGGGAGGGTATTAGAATGTACTGGTCTTAAAACACTGTTTCAAATTAATTTACATGACATATAAGTAAAAGTGGTGATTCCTTAACCTTTACACCTCAGAAATAGGAACTTACTATTATTACCTATTTCTTCGGGTGGTCAGGTCCATATTTCTAAATAATATGCTTCTAGTACTATTTCCTGAATTTTCTGTTTTAGCTACTTAACCACCTCCTCCCATCTCCACCCTTACACATACTTCTAACAGTGTCTCCACTGAAGTCATATTATGGTTTTTATTAAATCAATATTCTAGGGGTACGTGGGTGGCTCCAATGGTTGAGCATCTGCCATTGGCTCCCCAGTTCTTGCTCTCCAGGTCCTGGGAATAAGCCCCATGTCGCCAGCTCACAGCACAGTTGGGAGCCTCCTTCTCCCCCTCCCTCAGCCTCTCCCCTTGCTTGTGCTCTGTCTCTCTGTCTCTCTCTCTCTCAAATGAATAAATTTTAAAAAAAAAATCCATATTCTGGGATTTTGCTATAACTAAGGAACTACTCTTCAGATCTATACAACTTAGTCATGATGCCTAAATGGTTTTCTTAACTGACTTCTCTTGTTTATGTTTTAACCTGTGAATCATCTCATTTACTCGTTTGTTCTTTTTTTTATCGATGCCCATCATGATTCCTTCTCTCCAAGGCTCTAATAAGCCTTCAAAGTTCTTCTCAATACAACGAACACATTGGGAAATCTATCATTTTTGTTTTATTTTGCTTGCTTTCAAATTGTCTTCCTTACTAAAATCTCTCCAAAGCCTCTCTCCTCCTGTTACAACCTAGATGGGTGGTGGGTCTTGTGATAAGAGGCAGTTGACTCACTGTCTTCCTAGGATCTGTCTTCACCTTCATCCCAGAGATTCAGCTTCCCTCTTTCCTGCATTGGATCCTCTGTATCCTTGATTTTATAACTTCCTCTTTCTTGGTTAACTCTGTCTGGGGGAGGCTTACCTTCTAGTATCCAGGAGTCAGCAAACCTGTGGGACTGCTGGTCAAATCTGATTCTCCATCCATTTTTATACAACTCGGAAGCTAAAATAATTGTGACATTTTTAAATGTTTGAGGGAAAAAGAATTATATTTCATGGCATACGTGTGACAGTTTCTGAAATTCAAATATCAGTATCCATAAATAAAGTTAATTGGAACATAGTCACACTCATTCATTTACATATTGTCTATAGATTGTTTCATGCACCAAGGGCAGAATCCAGTGACTGCGATGCAGACTTGATGGTCCATACAAAATCTGAAATATTTATTATCTGGATCTTTATTTTTTATTTATTTATTTTTTAAAGATTTTATTTATTTATTTATTTGACAGAGAGAGAAAGAGACATCCAGCGAGAGAGGGAACACAAGCAGGGGAAGTGGGAGAGGAAGAAGCAGGCTCCCAGCAGAGCAGCCTGATGTGAGGCTCCATCCCAGAATGCCAGGATCACGCCCTGAGCCGAAGGCAGATGCCTAACGACTGAGCCACCCAGGCGCCCCTATCTGGATCTTTATAGAAAAAAGTTGTTGACCACACATCTATTTCCTTGAATTTTAAAGATATTACCCATCGTCTTCTAGTGTCCAGGGCTATTGTTGAGAGGTCTGATAGCATTTTAACTCTCTCTCCCACTTATTTTTCCTCTCTATGTGTTCTTAAGTTATCAAGAGCTCTGAATTTTCAAAATAACATGTCTTGCTGTGAATCTAAATTTCTTTTACTGAGATCTCAGTGTTTTTTGTTTTTGTTTTTTTTTAATCTAAAAATACATTTCCTTCGATTCTGGTGATCGCTGAAATATGTCTTTGATAATTTTCTCCCTTTTATTTCCTCAGTTTTCCTTTGCTGCAACTCTTTCATTCAGAAATTGGGCCTTCCGGGCTGATCTTTTATAGTTATCGCTTATTTTATCCTTCATCTCCTATTATTCCTTCATCTTTGGGTTATCTCTAGGATTTTGCTTCAACTTAAGTTTCCAATATTCCACCCCTATACAGACACACAGTGTATGTAAGTATATATAATATACTGAATATGTTAATATTCAATATCATTAGTTTAATAAATACTTGTTTTTTATATCTCTGATTTTATGGCTTCACTCTCTTATACTCTAAGAAGACTAATAATTACATATATTTTTTGAGTTTTCCTCTACTCAGTTTTTGCCTTTTTTTCTTTTGCATTGTGGCCCTGTGTAACACAGTAGACAAATATACATATATACGTGTGTGTGTGTGTATACACGCACAATATATTTTATTTAATATTTTATTTATTTGCTTGTATTTCTTTGTTTGCTTGTTGGTGGGTCAACCACCACCAACCGCTTGTTGTGGGGCAGGCACAGTTTAGCTGGTTGCCTCTGGCTCTGCATTCCTCAGGAGACCACAATCAGAGTGTCAGTAGCAGCTGCACACATCTCAAGACTCCACTGGAGGACAACTCACCTCCAAGCTCTCTCATGTAGTTGTTAGCAGGGCTCAGGACCCTGCAGACTGGAGGCTGAAGCTCTCAGCTCCTTACCACTTGGGCCTCTCCATAGGCTTACAAGCTTTCCTGGAATGGAGAGGGGGAGAGGGAGAAAGGATCCAAGACAGAAGCCATAATGCTTTTATGACTTTATGACTTTTATAATCTCAGAAGTAACATCCTATTTCTTCTGTTATATTTTTTCCTTTAGAAATGAGTCACACAAATGCAACCCACATTCAAGGGGAGAGACTAAGAAAGGACATAAACACCAGGAGATGACAATCATTGAAGACCATCTTAGACATTGCCTACAGGAGAAAGTTTGAGTTATTCCTTTCCTTGTGGTTGCAATCTTTATCAAGTGATGACATGATGATTGTGCCTCACAGAAATGAATGAGGTAGTTTTTCTCTTTTTCTTCGCCATCGAGAATTTTGCTTACTGGATACTTTTTTTTAGTGAAATGTTTGAAACAACTTGCCCTGAAATACTTCAGTACGTTACTCATTGACACTTCCTCCCAATTATTCAATGACTGTTTGCCTAATAAAGGTAGGTCTTGCTCTTTGAATCAGTATTTCCCCTTACCCAAGATACTAATTGCATCATTGAGATTCTAAAATTTAAAATTAATTCATATGATGATTTATAAAGTTATTATAATCTAACTGCTTCACAAACATGCCCCCACCTCCAAGATAAGTAACTTAGCATGATTCTATGACCCTGCACTGTCCAAGACTGGACTTCATTATTCTTTTGTTCATTTGGAAATTATTCTTACATTTTTATATTCAAGTTTAATTTATTTCCTCAGCTTTATTGAGGTATAATTGATATAAAATTATAAGAGATTTAAGGTGTACATCATGATGATTTTATATATATATATGTATATATATATACATATTTTATGATAGGATCCAGCTAACTAGCATGTCCATCACTTTACATTTATATTATTTTTTTTGTGTGTGAGAACATTTAAGTTCTACTATCTTAGCAAATTTCAATTATACTCTAGCCACCATGATATACAGATTAGATCCTTGGACCTTATTTATCTGATAAGCTGAAAGTTTGTAACTGGGAAAGTGACATACAAGCTCTGACGTCGGCTCTGCAGGTGGAGACCATGTTAGCAAGGTCTTGCAAGACCTAAAGATCTTCTCTTCTAAAAATAGTGAAAACGACCTCTTAGACTTTGTGGGTGAGTTGCTGGATAAACAGATGAAGAACATGGACTCTCTGGAATACCATCTTGGCTATCAGAAAGAATCAGCAGAAGGAAGAGCAGGAAGGTCTGTTTGAAAGGCCTGCTGAAGTGTCAGGTGAAGAGACTTAACTTCTGAAGACAACACAGTAAGTCTTCCCATTGTAGTTGGCCCTCATTTAAGTTACTTAAAGAGCTTTTATCTCCATTTGCAGAAGACTACTTTCCTTTTTATCTAGTATCTTAATGCAAATAAATCAGCTTTGCATTATAAAATGTATATGCATTTATATAAACATACAGAATATATATTGTATATAGAAATATATATGTCTGTAGAAATACCTTTGAGAACATTATGCTAAATGAAATAAACCAGACAGAAAAATACTGCATGGGGAATCTTTAAAAAATAAAAGTCAAAATTAGAGAAAAAAAGTAGAAAATTGGTTACCAGGGGCTGAGGGGTAGAAGAAATAGGAAAAAGGTGGTAAAAAGTATAAATACAGTAAATATAATTTTAACATTATAATATACTTTATTTCTGAATTATGCAATATTTCAATAATTATATTGAGTTTATTGTTTTATGATTACACTTACCATTCTATTTATTTATTTATTTTTGTAATTTACAACAGCTTACTAGTAGCTGTATTCTGTGCTTGTCCCTTGTAGAGCAGTTTCCCAAATTTTGAGTTCTTAATGTTAATTTGTTCTGTACGGAACACAAATACGGATTCAAGTATCTTTTGTTCAAGGTGTAATCACATGATACAGTTCTGACACTTTGCATTTCTGAGAAAATCAATATGTAGTCTTTAAATATTAATCAAAACTTGCATGAATATAAAATTCTCAAATAGCATATATCTATGCATATATATACATATATACATGCATACATATCTATGCATATGTATACATATATATATATAACCATGAAGTGTTTCAGAGAAGTTTTTAAGTCAATATGAAATTTCATCCTTTCGTAAATATATTATTTTGTTTTATTTTTAGTTGAATGTAGGACTTTCTTTGTGCTTATAATTAAAATTTGTACATGGTTAGACTAGGGTGAGAATCTATTGATTGATTATACCTGTTTCACAATAAAACCATTTAGATAGTAGATCTATGTTATTCTTTTCCAGAGAATTTTTTTTACTTAATGCTAATGGGTATTGATTCTTTTTCTTTGAACTCCTGGAACTCTAAAACTGGATCCCTAGGGTTTGCCTGCATTATGTTTCAACTTATCTCTCATATTTTTATCTTGTTTTTTCCCTCTTCTACATTTTACAGTCTTTCTCAAATTTGCCTTTTGAGATGATATGATGAACCAATAGATTAATTTCATTTTTCACTGCCTCCATTGGAGATTTTTATTATTAATTTATGTTTTAGATTGCTCGCAATATAACTCTCAATAAACTCACATTCATTGCCAATCCTTTACTTTCTGGTAACAATCTATGTCTGTTTATAGGGAGGAGGTCTTTTAAGGATTCTCCATAACTGTTCTAAGACTCAAATCTATTTATTATACCACCTTAGAGGTGTATTTTTCCTTAGAGTTTTTAGTATGAAATTGTCTTTTCTTTACTCTGAAGAACTTTTTAATATGCCCCATATTGATTTTTATTGTTAATCTTTCTTGGATGAGGAGAGATATATCCAGGCATGATCTTTGCTAACCAAAAGGAGATGGAGCCTGCCCATATGGTATTTATTGCCCATAGGATTGCTGGTTGAATCCTCTTCCTTACTCATACCTAGGAAGCTGACTGGTACAAACACCTCTTGACAGAACTCCCAGCACTGAACAAAATTAAATAGCGTGAGTTTTCTCTGCTCTGATACCAGCATGTTTCTGTGATAATTTGAAAAATAACGAAGAAAAAAAAACACTGCATTTTCTAGAAAATAAATTTCTCTTATAAAAGCCTCCACTTGCATCAAAACATCCTGTCCTGTGAAATCCATACATCCTGGATTCACTGCATCACGCCCACTCATCCTGGAAGATCTACTCTTCCTTTGTAACGTCTCAGTGCCTGAGACATTGATCATAGTGTGTGCGTCCTTCTATGACTCCGGGGAAGTGGAATGATATATGTCTAATCTCTCTCTTTGTCTATGTCTCAGAACTGCTTTCAAACACGTGCAGTGTTATTAGCCAAAATACTTTTCATATTCTGGAAATGAGTTATCACCAGCCTTAGTTTCCAGTGTTTTGAGTTTTATACTTTCTATGTCTTGATACTATTTAGCATGAAGAGGCTAAATCTGAGAGCTAATAAGACAGTATCTTAAACTGAAAATTTAGATTTAAATCCAATATCTAAGTATTTCTACCACTGTTGATGAAATAGATGAAATCTATTTCATATCTATATCTATATATATATCCAGATATATATATAGGCTTATTTGGAACCAATATTGATTTTCCTCAAGAATAAGAAAGTCTATTTTTGGTGTGACTGCCTGTGTTTCATGGATGCTCATCCAGATTGTAATTTAAAAGGTGACATTGTTTCTTCTTAGCATAACAATTTCACCAATTTCTGTCTGACTAGGAATAGTAAAATAGTTGTACCTAAATAGAAAAGTGTTTGGCTTTTTTCACTATAACACATTATCATTTTTATTTCTCAACCCCCTACCCCAAATTTTAACAGTTAATTAGCACATGATGTTACTTGTGAAGAGGAAAACATTCTTTAGAATGGCAGGTTGTTGGTTCCCAAGTCATTAGAAACTTATATCATTTCTTTTGAAGAACAAAAAGTAATGGATTAAATATGTAAATTATAATGCCAGTTTAGGATTCCATTTCTGGGATTTTTAAAAAATCAAAATGTACTTATAAAATACAATCTTACAAAAAGGTTGTCTAAATTTAGCATTCAAGCACTTAGCACAATGTTAAGCTTTAATTGTTATTATGAGTATTATTTCAAATTTTGTATATTCACATTGGTCAAAATATAATACAAGCAACTTGAAAGGTATGTTCTTAAAAATCACATAAGTAAGTTGTAAACCTTATCCACAATCATCGACATTTTTAGTTCCCTAGTAATATGCTTTAAAATAAAGTGTACCATAGAGAAATTAGAAAGCAACTGATATCAAGGTCAAAAATTAGTTATTTGGTAATATCAACTTATTGACACAATGTGCAGTTCTCCTGTCTTAAAATATACCTATGCCTGCAAGGTTTCTGCCAGTAACTTCTACAGTTGAGGAAACTGCCCTGATTTGCATTGACATTCAATAGCTTCCCCCAGGCAAATACCTGCAGACAATCATCTGTTGATGCCTGTCTATAGGCAGAGGAAAGCTTTAGAAGAGTAACACTGTAAAATCAATTATTCCCTTGGCTTTTAAAGGAAGGACATCAGAGAACACAGAAGAATATTAGTTCCCATTTACATGGTTCTTTTCATTCCAAAGACTTTTACAAACATGTCATTGATTTTTAATATAATTTAGAAGACAGATTAGTCAATATATTGCTAAACTCTATGTTGAAAATCGTACTTCCTTGTATGTAAGACTTGCTCAGTTCTAGTAAGCCAAACTCCATTTAGTAAGCACTCTGCATGCACTGAGCACTGTGCTTGGTCCAATGGGTCTGCACAACATAAATTTTTATGAATAGCTTTGAAGTTAGAAAGAATTGCTATAGAATTCTGTGTTTGCCTTTTGGCTGCATTCCCTTTGCCAAATTACATAATCTTAAGAGTTAGATTCTTTAGCATAAAGTGGAAGTATATTGTCTAATTCCTTGAGTGGTTATGATTAAATTTTATAATCTATTTTAAGGTCTCGGCCGAGTAGCCCAGTAATCACTCTTAGAAAAAGCACTGAATGAGTGCAAGTCATTACTATTATTGAACTATCAAAGATCTCTTCATATGGACTATGAAGACACTGTTAAATAGCTATTATCATTCTTCCTACCTACCAGGTTCTTGAACTATTTCAAAGGAAAAATCCAGAGAAATGTGTCTCAAAGTTTCTTCTTAAACAGATTACAAACTTGTACTGAGATTGAGAAAGAATTTGTAAATATATTCTTGTATGATTCTTTTATTAGATGGTATTTTCAATGCTATTCAAGCATTGATGGAAAAGTATGTCTAAAAGCAAAATTCATTGAATAAGACAGGTAACTACACAAATTTAAATCTCTGAGATTCAGTCTTTCCCTTAGGAGAGAAAAATAGACATATTTTTAAAAAAGATGTTTCTCATTCATGATATAACCCAGAAAAGTAGAGAGTGATTATGATTATTAAGACACATGAAATTAGCGGAATGGTATTGCCAAAAGCTAGTTTGCATCAGAAATAAAGACTTTAAAGGATGAAGATGATACCATTAGCTAAATGAGACATTAATCCTATACAAACTCTAGAAACAGTCTTGGAAAATGTTTATTAAAAATTACTGAAGTACAAGATCAAGACCAGTAGAACTCATTAAAAGATACTGTATAGTGCTTATACGTTCCTTGATTTGAATTTTGTTTTAATGTTATTTTCTCTATATACATATACATTTTCCATCAAAATTATATTATATTTAATAATAATAATTGATCAGAAATGCACAAAATAATTACTGTAACATGAATAAATTATTTTTACTTTTCTAATACTCTTCGTGCATAGTGAAAACAATGAGCCTAATGTACTGTAACATTCAGAAATTTCTACCTGTCTAAAGAGTTCCATTAAGTTAGACATGCTTCAAAGTAGTTTAACCAGCCTTGAGGAGACATGATTTACAAAACCATCTTTGTTAGCTGCATAGGTAAAATTTAGTATCTTTAAAACACAACATAAGTAACTAATATTGATGAGATTTTAGGAAATAAAAGATTAATATTTTTTTCATTCTCAGTTTAGAACTAAATGAAAAATAAAATATGTAGGAGATGGGCAAACAGGAATGGGGATGTCAACTTTTAATGGGTAAGTACCTTTGGAAGTATGGCTTTGGACCTATTGCTCAAATGGCTTGATAATGAAAACAATTCTACAGAAAACACTCTTATCTGTTATCTTTTAACATGTTAACTCCACTAAATCAAGAAATCTAGACCAATATGAAACAAATATAGAAAGCTGGATAGCCCCAAAAATGGTATATTTCTGAAAACTCATCACAAGTGTTATGAAGAGAGATAATAGAAAAGAAAGAACCTCCAGAGCCTGGGGCGAAGGGTCACAGAGAACGGTGGGCAAGGGGTTATCTCCCAGAGAGTAGAATCAGGGGTTAATCAAAGTGCCTGTCTCAACCCTAGATCAGAGACCTCTACAATGTTTTCCCAGTGGGATTTAAAAGTTACTATGGGTTTATGACTGTGGGATGTTTTCCTTCCTTCTTTCTGAATGAAAGTGCTCATTGCAATTTTCCCATCCTAGTCTCATCACTGAATACTTGATGTACAAAGGGAGATAACACAATGGAGCTACATATGACTCGATGTAGGACTGTTGTGTATGACCAGATGTTCTAGACTTCTGAGCCGGATGCAGTGATGGGATGGAACTTAGAGTTGTCTCTCATGGGGAGGGGATGAGTGTGTTCTTTCATGATGATAAGGTAGAAAAGGGATACTTGATGGTCAGAATTGTTACTAGTTTTGACCAATGGATCATGAGTGGAAGTGACAAGTGTCACTTCTAGGCTGAAGCAATGAAAAGACTTCACCAGGTACCAGGCTCTGTGCTCCTTTCCCAAAGCAACTCTGGACCACTTGAGCTGAGATCATGGAAGCCCAAGATAAACAAACAAATTCTTGAATTGCATGTTATAAGGAGCTGTCCTAGAGTTTCACACTGTTTCAGAATTTCATTGAATGAAAAACAAACCTCTATTGAGTTTAAACTCTGAAATTTGGGGATTCAATTTTTGTTATTATAGGTATAAATTTTATCTGATACAGCTCTATATCACATATATAATATATAAATTATCTAATATCAATATTAAATAAAATTAAGCTTATACATATAAAAAGATGCATCATTGGAAAACACCTATGAATTGGGTAAGTCACTGATTTTTTGCAGAATGAGAAATCAGAACTGCTATTCTTGTAGAAGTCTTGTTATCTGGGAACAAGATGTTGCGGGAAGAAACTTCTACAAGCAAGCAAGATATCAGGAGTAAGGGACTTCTACAAATAAGCTTGTTATCTGGGAATAAGATGTCAGGGTAGGAACTTCTCCTGCAAACAAGCTTGGGATAGATATTCATTGGGACATTAGTTTTACAAATATATCTATTACTTACTTAGATAACGTTTTTAAGCATTTAAATAAAGTATGTTTAAACTGTTGTGTGTGTGAATGATCCATTAATTTTAGGCTAAAATAAATAGATATGTTTCTGTAATTAGTTGACCATATAATTTATTCCCCAAGCCCTGATATTTTTTAATGTTAAGTGGGACATAATTAATAATTATGCCAGAACAGTGGATGTAAACTGGGACTCTTCTGGGAAAACTAGGACATATGGTCGCCCTGCTTAGACACTTAATTCCAAAGCCCTAGAAGCTCCTCCCACCTCCCTCTCCCTTCTTCCTCCTCCTGAGAAACAAAACAACAAAAAAATCTTTCTTCCTTCTCTTAAAATATGCTTGATAAAAACTGGAGACTTTCATTCCATGTTGGAGTTTAGACTTAAAATGCAAATACTCTCGGATAACATACTGATTAGTACATACATTCTCAGAGCAGGTTATGGAGAAGGTTGGCACTGGTAAGAAGAAACAGAGGCAGTTGAGAGAGGGTATGAGGGTTTCCAGAGAGTAAAACCAAAGGTAATGAATAATGACCAGATGAACCAGAGACAAACTTCACTCACTTTAGTCTTGCAAAGAGCCAGCCATGTCTGAATATATAGTTCCTAAAACTGAATTATCATTAACCTTGAGAGAAATTTCATGGTGCATGTTTTATTGTTCTCATTTTATTCCTAATTTCAAACTGAGATCTACTGCCAAGCAACTTTTCTTTCTCCTTCAATAATTACCTGAAATCCAAACTTCTACATGAAGTTTTTCAGTGATTAAGTCATTTAAAGAAATTAAGCAGTCTTGAGCAATAATCAGTCAGAGCAGTTATCCATTTTAGATGAGTCATCTGAATAATAAATGTTTAAAAAAATTCTCTTCAATGGCACTTTTAGCCTGAATTTTTTCTATAATTGCCTTAATCCCTCAGCACAATTACTAAATGCCCACACACTTCTTTTACAATTTTACTACCCAAATCACTTGCTCTTCCTCATCAGCTTTGCAAATTAATAGTATATTAAATGCACCAGGGTAGCTTACTTGAAAGGAATGCTAAAGTGAATTTTTCAAGTGGCTAATAAATGTGCCTTAAATGTCATTTAGTAAGTTTTAAAATTTCTTATTCTACAGTAAACCTGTATTTCTTTCTAAATTGCATTCTTCTTATGACATTGAAATTCATTAATGCCAACAATGGTATTAATAATGATAATAATAACTACCCATTCATTTAGTCCCAAATATGAGACAAGTGCTGTGCTAGGTATTTTATGTAAATTATCTCATATTCAGTTAATAAAATAAGGCTGTAAGCTATTTTATCTTTTTTCTTAAACTTCAGACCTTATATAGAAATCAGACACCTCCTACACTAATGTACTTTTACATATTTTCTTTCAAAACTCATAACTACGTAAACAGCAAACTCTATGGATCATTGAATATGTCTATGTCTACTCCTTTTTCCCTTCTTTTTTATTTTCTTTTTTTGACTCAGACTCCATGCCCAGCGCAGAACCCAACATGAGGCTCCATCTCACAACCCAGAGATCAGGAACTGAGCCGAGATCAATAGTCAGACGCTTACCCAACTGAGCCACCCAAGGAGCCCATGTCTGTGTCTGTTCTACTTGCTCTGCACCTCCACCTCATTCAAGGATGGTAAAGGTGTTACATATTAAGGAATTTTCTTAATCCCAAATGTTAAAACTTCAGGAAATTACTTTCTATGAAAAAATATATAAAATAAAATGTAGAGTAACAGAGCTAACTCCCAATAAACAAAATTATGTCTGTTTAATTTGGTAATAACCGTCGTATGACTTCAGTTATTTATATATCTCTGTGCTGGTGTTTCCTCACCCACAAAACAGGCGATTATTACTCAGTTTTCACTCCATATGGAAAAAATGTTAACTAGCAAATGAAGCACAGACGTACGAATGAAGAGGATAATTCTACGACAGAGACTAAAATTGACTACCTGCAGTCATTTCACACTCTAATTTCTTGCTAATAGAACCCGTTTTGTTCTGTAACATTGTGACTAGTGGCAAGGAGTAAGCCTTGACTAGATATGAGCCAATCTTAGCGAATGGGTTTCCTTTGACAGATCTTTACTTTTCCAATCTTTCTTACTATTTGGTATGGCTCTGGGACCCATCTCTAGTCCATTATATGCTGCCATGTGGGAAATAACCTTGATGCAATGGGAGCCTCTACATATACTACAGACACGCTATTCTGGAAGCCATAGAACAAAAAGATTTACAAACTAAGTCAAAATGCTCCAACCAAGTCAAAACGCTCCAAGAAATTACAAAACACAAGCAAGATGGAAGGACCACATTACCTGAATCCTATGTTTGCCATGTTTATATGTCTTGTCTCTTTGTCTACCACATCAGTCTTCTCTGCTGATGGTGTAGCCATGAGACCAGAGTTGAGAGTCTAGCACCTGCACCAAAAGACAGAAGGTGTCCTAGGCCCATGATACTTTCTCCATTGGAGAGGTATGGAAAAAGTACCCCTGGACACTGGGCCAAAGTGGTCGTTTGACAAACATCCTGAAGAATAGCATAGGATTTATTTTTGTTTCTTTAACAAAGAAATCATGGGGCTAGAATGGGTTTTACCAGTGGATGGACAAATAAGACCTCATGAATATTTAGTGTCTGAATATTTTGAGATGCTTATATACTGAGCACACACCTATTTAGTAGATCATAAATATTTAGTATGCAGGTGCCTCACCAAGATTAGGTATCTCTTGGTCCTTCCATCCCTTTCTAACTATGTTTAACACACACCTGCTCTACTTATTAACTACTTATCTTGTAAGTAACATATCTAATGAATTCTGCCTATGTCTGACAAACTCTGCTTACTGGTTACTTATCTATAATGAAAATGCCTTAACAAGTCTTACCTATGTTTATAAACTACAGACTTATTCATCTAAGAGAATTGAATATTCTCAAAAGGAAATGCTTATTTCAGATGTAATGGAAAATTACTTGAAGGCACATAGGGAATTTTTTTTTTTAACGGATAAAATCAGACCTCAACGTTTTCTGTCTGCTCATTTCCTTTCTGCTTGGGATGCTGGTACAAAGACATGACTCTAAGAACTATGAAAGCTGGGATGGCTCTATGATGGTGAAAGCCAACATGCTGGACAACAAGTTGTTGCAGGTTGGAAAAAAAATTTTTCTCTGTCCGTATGTGTTTGAGCCATTGAATGAAACCTGGAAGTGCTTACTGTAGATTTGTTGTAGTATAACAGCATGAGCCCTTGGGATCTAAGACACCATTAGATTTTCTTTGTTTGCACTCAAACACACCAAACTGATTCAAAAGCCTATCATCACTCATCACACAAAAGTTCATCAGGGAAACTACAGCTATATCTAATAGTGTTTGAGCTTTAAAAAAAAAAAAAAACAAGCAAGGTGTAAGGAAAAATGCAAAGGTTTTTTCAAGACCTGTCTTATAAATTCATTACCATACATACAGTTTTTAGAATTATCCAGCTCATCCTTTCTTAACCAAGTCTAGAAGAAAAGCAAAATTGTTTTATTTTTTGGTTTTAGGTATATGGATGTGTGTATGTCCTCATGACATGTGAAAACTATCCCTATTATTTTCCTCTCTCTCCCTCTATATATATATATAATATTTAATAACTAATATATATTTTTATGTAATCTGCAATAAAGGGAAGATATAACTTCTCTATTCAGCTCCTTGGAGATATATATCTGTATCTATATTGATATCGATGCTAACACTGTTTTAACTATTTTATTTCACGTATGTTTCTACATCCATATCTATATCAATTAATATATATTTCATATATTATGTGTACATGTATCTAAAGAACAATAAATATATGTATACATGTATGCATGTGTATACATTTACCATTAGAGATATATATAGATGTATATATTTTTTCCAAACTGGAAAAACTAGAGAGAACATTTCAACAGTTTTGAAAATTGTGCCAAAAATCCTTAAAGAAAATAGTAGAGTAGAATACAGCTACATTTTTAATCTAAAACAGTTTAGTGATATTAGACATACATGAATAAGATTTTAAAACTTTGTGTTAGAAGTTAATGCACTGATAAATTGGAGAGGAAATTAAATAAAAGACAGTAAATTATAAGAGAAAAATGTGCTCCAAGGAATGTAGAAGACATTACTTTATAGTTGAGTAATAGATTAAGAATATGGGAGTTTGCGATCCAATCAGGCACCAATTAGACATGAAACCTTGGTGTCCTTCCTTGCTTTGGTTTCATAGCAACTCTTTCTTCTTTTCTTTCTCTAACAGATGCTACTTTTCAAGTAATAGTCATAGTATAAGGCGGACACCTATTCATTGCTAGATCAATAGTAATCCAACTCATTATGGGAGAAAGAGTACAGAGAAGCAATTAAAAGGGCTCTGGAGCCAAATTTTCCAATGTCACATCCAGCTTCTCATACTTACTAGCTGTGTAATGTATGGCAAGTAAGTTAGCTTCTCTGTTGTTTGGTTTCTTCAACTGGGACATTTAAGTGAGCTAGTCAACACTAGGTATGTAAGAGTGTCCCTTTAAAAAAGGATTCAATAAATAGTAACAACAACAACAAATAAATAAAATAAAAAGTCCTAACTTAACTCCTTGAATCCAGACTGCTATTTTAGATGGTCAAAAAATAAAAACATAGATTACTTCATTTGGGGGAAAGATGGAGAACACATAGTTTTCCCTATTCCTCTTGCCAAATACAACTAAACTCCCTAGATATCATATATAAAGCAGACAGAGGAAGATTGAAAAGTGGAGAGTAGAAGGCAGACCAGCTAGGGACCTTGGTATCAGAAACATCACAATGGTGAGTTTCCAGGATTTTTGTTTTGTTTTGTTTTGTTTTTGCCTCAAATACCCTAGACTGGATACTGGAAAAGCTCATAACCCAGAAATGCCAACGGAAGCAGAAAAACAACTAACATTTATAACTAAAGAACAGGAAAGGCACAACTTCAGAAGACAGAAAACTTTCAGACAATAACTACTCTGCTGTGGCCAATACCATAGAAACAGCTGTGGCCTCACTCTTATCCACACCAGGAAATTCTGAACAGGGAGCCTAAAATTCCATCCTGCAGAGGCTGTAGGGAAGTATCCCCACACATCTGCCAGGGTGGTGTCTAAGAAGGCTGAGTAGAGAGTCAGGAAAATTTCCTCCCCTCCAAATGATAACAAGCTCCCTTCCCACCGTCCAAGGTATGACTGGAGACCACATGAGAAGTTTCGACTTACAACTCCACCCACTAGTGATGAGGCATTGCTCCTGCCTGCAGGTATGGTATCTGAGGAGACCAATTAGAGAGTCAGGACTTTCAGTGTCACCCAGCAGTAACCAGGCAACATCCCTCCCATAGTGCCAGTAGTGGTCACAAGGAGAGCAGTAACAGTCCCCTCCTACCCCTCAGAGCCTGAGGCTTCAGAGGCACCTGGCTGCCTCAGGTATTTCATACTGTAAAAGCAAATAATTTTTTTAAGGGCAAAAGAAGGGAACTGTCAAGTGTAATAGGGGTATTTTTTCCCCCTATTCTTCAGGGGTTTTCATCACTTTCTTCAATTCAGTGAGCTTCTTTTCATCTTTCCAATAAATCCTTATATTATGGATGCTAGAATGCTCTGTATTTCCTAGACACACCAATAGTTTGTTGTTGTTGTTCATGTAATGTAGAGTCCACCAAATAGTCGTTCACACAAGAGATGAGTAAAAAGTGACCAAGATTTGAACTTTCCTTAAGGAAATCAGGGCTTGAGGAAGAGGCATTTAGTATATATATACTATACTATATTATATTATATTATATTATATTATATTATATTATATTATAATTTTTCTTTTCTACCCAATTTCAAGATACTGTAAAACATCAATGAAATAGGATCCACTGTCAATTTCTTAAGGAGATACGTGTAAAGATGTAGTCAGATGTCAGTATAGATGGAAAGATAACTTTCAGAGGGACGCCAAATTCTTTTCTCTACCAATAAGAACAATCCTGTGCTGTGGTTGGACATTTATCCTAGGTGTATTATCTTATGTTATCATTCAGATCCTAAGATACTCCTAAAAGTTCTGTGTGCTGCTTATTATTTTCTTCAAAACTCTAACTTGAGGGAATTCCTTTTCTTACAACTAACAGTGACCAATATAGTAATTGGTAAAAGAAATGGTTGCAAGAAAAATAAGCTAAAATAAATGAGATTCTAAATTGTTTTTCTGAACTAGAGTTTGAAGGCAATGAAGATCTGGTTGACATAATCTGAAGAGACACTGGTAAGCTCTGACACATAATAATGAAACATTAAACTATTAAATATGGGTACTTGGAGTGAAAAGCTTATTGAAAGCAAAACTTTGAGTGGCTGTTGCAAAAGACACTTTTGAAAGACTGTGATATGAGCTGGCTGCTTCTAAGTTTGATGGAAAGCTTAAAGAAAATGACTCAATTAAATTGTTGAACGAAAGCATGGTCAGAGAACCTACTGGGTTTCTTCTTGCAGTAGCAGAGTTCAATGGCTGACGATCACATGTTGAATCTGCACTTGAGCAGTACTGAAATATACCATGAGATATACTCACAGTGCTTCCAGAGTTTTCATAGGAGAATGGAATCATTGCTTAAGGGAGAGTAGGAAATTAGGCAATACACTGGGGACATTCAGTTGCCTCTGAATATAATAAGCGAACAAATTTACTGAGCTTCCCTTCCCTCCAGAAACAGTCCTTCTAATATTGGAGGATTCTCCTGCTGAAAACTCTGTAATGACCACACGTGTTATTTCACAAAGGGATGTAAATTTTTCTCATGCCCCACTTATACCACTCTACCTGGTCACCAGGCTCATAACCCCACCCGACAGCACATTAGAATTATCTGTAACAATTTAAAATATCCTGCTGTGTTGACCAGTTATACCAGATTCTCTGAGGTGAAACTCAGAGGTATCTGTCTCTTTTAAATATTCCCCAGGAGATTCTTACTTATTCCTTACCCCAAAATTTTATATTTGGGATATATATATTTTGCATACTTTATGAATATTATATATACACACATATATATACATATTTATGTATCTATATATGTTATATATTTGTACATATTATCATACTTTTCTTATTAATTAATATTGTTAAAATCATGAGGAAATGTATGGGCATGTATTCTAAGGATCCTGATGCTAAATTAAGGAATAAAGAACATAAACTTAGATCTGGATGAATTTCTTGATATGAGTACATTTAGAGGTCTGGATTTCACATATTGAGAACAGTTTTAACCATTTGCTTAAGTGGCTATTGTGTGTAAGGAGGAGGATAAGAAATGCTTCCATTGATAGTCTCAATTTCAATGATTTTGGTAGTATTATGAATTTATAGTGATCAAGAAATCAGTACTAATCACCAGAAGCAAAGTTAGTAGCAGAACTGGAGTGTTATTTGGGACAGTTGGTTACACAAAGATCTTTGGTGGTAGCTAATGTCTTTAGATTAAAAATACATGTGCATCCTATTATGATTTGATTTTAATTGAAAAAAAAACTATATGAATAGAAAAAATGACAGCCTCATTTGACCCCTAAAATACAGAGTCATGGACCTCCACCCAATTACAATATTTGAGTTCAAAAACACAGAGTATTTTAAATGAAGTGAATGTTAAGGTGTCTTGAAGAAGGTCCCAGTGATACTATATCATGGATATCTTATAAATTTCACTTCTAGTAGTATCCCAAAGAATCTTTAGCTATATGTAAGAGGATCTATGCACTGGTTAAAGAAATATCCAGAACTCTGACAGATTATTGGATACTTGCTCTGAGTTTATCCTAATCAATCAGGATGAGAAATGTCTATGTTGATCTTGCAGTTGGAATGGGGACTTCTAGGTGTCAGATTACTAATTCAGTCTCACAGCGTCTATAAAACAATCTTGTGCTTTTATTCTCCCCAAATTCCAAGTGAATAGTAAATAATAAATAAATAAATAAATAAATACACACACGCGCACACACACACACACACACACTCACCGCTGGAAAAATCCTCACTTTTACCTCCCTGATCTGTGGGTGAACACTAGTATGCTAAAAAGAGTGGATTTGACTTTTTGTGTCAAACAGTAAATTAAAAGCAATGCAGTAACCTTGGTAAGACGATTAAAGTTCATGTCACCCTTGAAGACTTGAAAAAAATAGTAGTGCCGATTCCTATCACATTTTATTTAAAACATTGGCCTAAAACAAAAAACAAAAAACTTTGGCTTGACTTATACCAAAGACAAATGTATTTAGAAAATGACAGCAAATCATCTGAAGCTTAATCAGGTGGTCACTTCTGCTGAAGCTACCATTAGGAATGCGATTTTTTGTTTCTTTTTGGAGTAGAATTTTCTAGAATTTTCTTTACCTAATAGATCCTATTTTCTTTATTACAAAAGGAGAAATATTAAAGGCATGCGCTTTCTCCTGGAAGAGTTAGCAATATATCTGTATCCTATCTTCTAGGCCATGTCAGATCTCTGATGCTGAGCTAAAATTCATTCTGCCAAGATACTGAACGTCTACCATTCCCTGGTACATCACTGTGGCCCAAGATAGCTGGTCTCCTGATTGTAAGATCATATAAACATGAAGCTGGAGGTCTCCCACACGCCTTGTACAAAAGATAAACCTTAAAGAAACTTTGGAGTCTGCCATCTTAGTAAAATTTCTGAATCAAATGGAGTGTGGCATGTTGGAATGAATACTTTATAAAGACTGAAATAAGACAAGTTGTTGCATCATGTAACCCACTTTCCATGAGGCTCCCAGAAGCACAGAAGAGCAATTGTGAAGCTTCGGGCCACCTGAGGGTCAGTGAGCCTTTGGAATTTCTAGGTCACATTTTGATTTAAAACTCATGTTAAATGGATTGTGTTCTCATCTCATGTAAAAGCAGGAATAAATATCCTTCCCTACCTCCACTCACTATTATCCTTTAAGGATTATCTTCCATCAATGCAGTTTAGAAAAAGAGGTTATTTTCCTTCTCTGTGTCTTTACAGGCCCCAGAGTTTTGGTTGTCGTGTGTGTATGTGTGTGTGTTTCTTTCTAACTGGTTCCTCGTTATCACTCTGTGTACCAACTTAGACTTCTGCTTTCCTTCCTGATGGTGACCGCATAGAATTCCCAGGCTACCAACTTCTTTGCTACTCCCCAAAGTACCACTAAAATAAGAATTTTGGATAAAGCATACTTTACCAAAGACTTGGAGTAAGGGCAATTGTGCTAAAATTTAAGAATTATGATGCTAAGTCTAGCTGTTGTGATAACCTCCAAACCTCAGTGATTTTACACAATAAGCCTCACTCAGTTCTCTTCACAGTACGAGTTGGGGGACTCTTCTGAGTGGCTCTTCACCAAGAAGTAGCTCTGAGAGCCAGGATCCATTTACCTCACGGCTCCATTTCCCTCTCAGGCACCATCCACATCACCTGCCACAGCATTCAGAGAATCCTTTGATGTTCCAAAAAGCAAAGTATGGAGGGTGACATTAAACACTGTATAGCTAGGATAAGAAAACGTATATTTGACTTCCAACCACATTATACAACCAGTGACATACTTCATCCTAAGTCCAAGGAAGGTTGGAAAATGTAGTTATCATGTGTTCCCGGGAAGAAAGAAAAAGATTGATAAGCATCCAGCTAGAATGTGCCCTGAAGAATAATTTTAGAAAATATATGAAATGAGAGAATTTAATATTAGATAACATTATTCTATAAAATAAAGTTATCAATTCAATATAGAGTTTCATAAACCCTGGCCCCCCCTCATATTTCTGAGACCTTTCTCTTTTTCCCTTCTTCTTATTCCTTACAACACCACTTCCAAAACTCATGCAACCATATTTTGCAAATTATTTTGACTCTTATTTTTGCTTAAATGTTTCCTATCTACACTTTGTTCTCACAAGCATGCCTTTGTTAAATAAATAGACCCATTAATATTTTTCTGAGTTAAAAGAGACATTCTCCCACAGAAGACATTTTTTCCCTGAGCCAACCAGTTAAAAATGTAGATAGCTTTTACAATAAACACATTTTCTTGCTGTCTTAGAATTTTTCAAAATCCCTATACCTTCTCTTTCTATAGCAAAAGCTGTCATCAACATTAAACGTGGTCTGCCAAATGAGAGCTATTGCTAGAAAGACAAACTCATCACAGTTGTATCTGCTATTCAGAGCTACTGTGTGAATTATATGAGAGACTGTATGTAAGTGCCATATCACAAAATATGTGCTCGAGATTTTTTTCCTCTTCTTTCTTCTCTTTCTGCTCTTCCCACTTAGAGGATTTCCTCTTGGTTCTGACCTCCGTAACATGCACCTCTATGGTTGACTTCTTCACCCTAATGTTTATTACATTCTCTGGGATATGAGGTCAGGATATAAATGGTCTGGAGTTCTAAGAACACTGCAACTAAGTGGGTAGACCTTAGAGATATACTTTCCCCAAGCCTGCTCTATTTTAGGGAAAGGTGACTACTTCTAAAAAAAATTTATTCCATAAGACTGCGTCTTAAAAACTTTTGCTTCTCTGACTTCCTTTGTTGTTGTTGTTGCTCCTAGAGTGGTCACAGGCACTAGAAACATATTCCTAATGTGGTTTTTTTTAATGCAATAAAGTCATTTCCTCAGATTAATATGATACCCAATACTTCAGACAGGTGAGCAACTGAACTGCTTTTCATCACCTCTCCGTACTGGTCAAGAAACAGAGGGTTGAATCTCTAACTTAGTATTTTCCTACTATTACTTATGTTTTAAAAATAACTATTTAAGGGGCACCTGGGTGGTTCAATTGTTGAGTGTCTGCCTTCAGCTCAGGGCATGATCCTAGGGTCCTGGGATCTCACCCCGCATCGGGCTCCCTGCTCTGCCAGGAGCCTGCTTCTTCCTCTCCCATTCCCCCTGCTCATGTTCCCTCTCCTGCTGGCTGTCTCTCTCTCTGTCAAATAAATAAATGAAATATTAAAATAAATAAACTACTTAAAATAAAGGCTGCAATTTTCTTTTCTCCAATGTGGCCCCAGTAACTTACATAATAGTGGCTGGCAACGATCACGAATGCCTTCTTTCTTATCTATCCCACACTTGTTTAATACATGTTTATGAAGAAATAAAACACTGCTAAATTATACTACAAAGAACGTTGGTAGAGGCCGTTAGTGGCTGATGTCTACAAAACTCTGCTTTTAACTGGTTGTGATAGCCATCCCTCCAAGTCTGCATGACAGCTCAAATTGTGCACATTACTTATGGGATTTCTCACTGTATATAAAACCTTTCCCTTTTCTTAGCTTCACAAAAGTGCTTACCCTTTTCTTGAAAGACAATCTCCAGTTGTATTCAAATATTAAACAAGCACATGTTAAGACTGCCTCCCCAACCCCAAGTTTCTAAAAATAATAAAACAGAATTCAAAAACACTGAGTTGCATTGGAAAACAAGAAAGGGAGAAGTAAGTGTCTCATAAACTATGCATAATCCTTCATACCTAGAAAACAGACAAGATTAATATGAAAAAGAAACCCATAGCTTAAAATAGGTGCCAAAGTGTTATGTCTATAAGTACAGGCTGGTGGAGAGAAACTGCAGCAAAGACAGGAGGTGATGCAGCGGCAGCCAGAGCTGTCAGTAGTTTGATTCCCCCTACAGAGGCAGCCAGGGACAATTTCCCATGTGCATTGCTAACCTGTGTCAGGCACCAGCCATGGAGACAGGCACCTTCACGCAAAAGCACAGGGTTTAGGAATTTGAGTTGAAGTGGCAGGGCAACGCGCAAGGCAGTTGGCTCCCCCCCCAGCAGAAATGGGGTACTCCCACCCAGAAGATTCCGTTCTAACCTACTGTGCCCACTGCCTCTCCCACCCCTCAGCCACTCTCCTGGAAAACAGATCATACGAAAGCTGTAGCACCCGCTGCCGGGTCTTCACCCACAAGCAGCCTGTGCAAAGCAAGCTATGGGCAGTCGCATGGAAACCTCACCTGGGAAAATAAGTCCACTCCACGGCCAGCGCTGAGGAACAACTCAACCAACACGGGAGCTAACACTTGAGGAATCAAGATTAATAGAGCAAGCAGAAAACATGATGATTCCCTCTAATTACAGTACTTAGAAGAATTAATGATATTGGGTAAAGTTCTAGTTATAGAAGAAACACCCTGGATCAGGATTCGGAAACACCAGTATACACACAATCAGTTGTGGTAAATATTAATTTACTATACCATATATAAATACATATAGATATATATATACACACATATAGATACACACACACACACACACACACACACACACACACACATATATATAATTTAAAAGCAATCTGTCAGCAAGAATAAAATTTAAGTACCCTCTTGTCATAACATATTAAGGCCTGTGCCATTTTCTCAGGGAAAAACAAAGTTTTTGCAATTTAATCTGATCCGTTTCCAAACCATAGATGGATGGCCAAGTCCGAGAGAGAGTCAGTGTTTAGAGTAAGAGCCCTCTCTGCAGGCCATTGTCCGCTAGCGTCAAGACAGACCCCTCATACTAGATGGGGCCACCCGTTTGCAGAATAGAATATTTCCTCTGCACATCTGTCTACACCACCATTAGCAGAAGTCAAGCGGAAGCCTGGATCTCTTCTTTATTCTGGTAAGACCCTTCCCCAGCTCAGCATTCCCTACTCCCTTCATCACTGTCTGTCTATGTCCCTTTGGTCGAAGGTCATCATGCCGCTCCTAATTGTTCGTGACCATCACACAAGTAGCTTAAGATCCTCAGATTATCTTTCATCCCCCAAACCCTAATTCTATTTCAGCACAATCGCCCCTCCCATCTCCTACAACTCTCACTATATTCTCTGAAACTTGAGGTAAATTGTCATCAAACTCCTCTTTTCTCCCCTCCTTTTTTTTTTTTCTTCTTGAAGTAACTGAAGGCTGGCTCCCTCTGATGGTACTGCTTCTCTTGAAACCATTTCGAGAGAGGACTTACTACTCTCCCACAGCCCTCAAACAGCTGGGTTTGGAGCTGATGCTACTGTTGTGCTCGTTCCCCTTTTCTTTTTTGACTTCCTCTCTTTCCCTGGCTGCCTCTCAGGTCTCTCTTAATGGTCTCTCCTGCAAGTACTTCCTTAATAAATTGCTTTCACAAAAATCTTCAGTTCAGATCTTCTTCTGGAAAACAACAAACAAACAAACCTAAGACAATAACTCTGAAGAAATCAGAAGAGTTCTACAAGCTGTCACCCTATCTACTTATCTATCCACCCATACATCTTGGGATTTTTCCTGTTACAATGGGAGGACTCTCTTATGCCCAACTCACAAACTAATTTGCATCACCTCTTACTTTCTTAAAAATATCAATTTAGCAAATCTCTCCTGCATCAGCAGTTTTCCCCTCTCTGATGTATCATTTCCATCAGTATCTGTAGTGGGTGGAATGATGCCACCCAGAAACGTATGTCCATATCGTAGAACCCAGACCCTGTGGATGCTACATTATTAGGAAAAAGAGTCTGTGCTGACGTCATTAAGTTGGGGATCTTGAATTGAGATCATCGTGGATTATCCAGGTGTGCCCTAAATCTGGCAAGTTTCCTTAAGAGAAGATGGGGTTACAGGAAAAGGAACAGGCAATACGACCAGGAGACAGAGATTGGAGCTACCCAGCTGAGGAAGCCAAGGGACACCTGGAGCCACCAAAAGCTGGAAGAGGCAAGGAAGTATTTTCCCCAGAACGTCCCGAGGTAGTACAGTCCTGCTAACACCTTGATTTCAGATGTCTGGCTTCCAGAGCCATGAAAGGGTAAATTTATATTTTATTTAGATCACCCTATTAGTGGAAATTTGAATAGGAAAAATGAATAAAGTATTCAAACATGAATAAAGTATTCAATAGGAAATGAATAAAGTATTCAAACATGATACTATCTCTCCCATCTTAAAAATAATACAAAAATGACAAACTTTATCTTAGCCCACTTTCCCTTACAGTTACTGTGCCATTTACTTTCCTTTTACTGTGAATGTCCTTGAAAGAATTGTCTCTTCTTGCTGCTTCTAATTTCTTTCTTCTCTTTTTCTCATGAACCCACTCCAATCAGGTTTCCCCCCCCACCCCCACATCACTACAAAGAAACTGTTCTTACTGAAGTTACCAAAGACCTCACTAATAGATTCTAAATCCAATTTTCATTTCTCAGCCCTTATCTTTCTTGACCTATGAACAGCCTTTGACACAGGGGATCACTCTCCCTTCCCTTAAATAATTTCTCCACTTAGCTTCCAGGACGTCTCAGTCACCTCTTTTCCATCAGCCTTATTCTTGCTCTTTACTTTCCATCACCCCAACTTCTACAATTTTGATTTCTCTAAGACTTCCTCTTTGAATTTCATCTTACATATTAATATAGCTCCTTGGGTAATTTCATCCAATCTTGTGGTTTTAAAAAATACCTATACGCTGATTTCTAATTTATATTTCTCTTCTAGTCCTCTACTCTGTACTTCAAATCCAAATATTAAACTTTTTACTTATTACCTATAATTAGAAGTGTAGTAATTATGCTAACTGTAACATATCCAAAACTGAGTTCTAATATTCCTTCTTGATTTCTTCTTATCTCATGATATTCTACATCTTAGCTAACGGCAACCTTATTCTTCCAGTTATGTAGGACAAAATACTTAAGTTATTTTTAAGTCACCTTTTACTTGCTCCTCAAACCCAGGCACTGATAGCACATGACAGCTCTCCTTCAAAATGAACTCAAGATAAGCTCACTTTTCACATTGCAATTACCAATATCCTGATCCAAGCTAACAACTTCTCTTATGTGGATTACTGAGATAACCTTCTAAATTGTCTTTCATCTCCTGCCTTTCTCAGTGTCCTCTCAAAATGGCGGTCACTGTGATCCCATTTAAATATAAGCCAGCTAATGTTATGTCTCTGCTCAAAATCATCCAATCAATGTCTTCCCAAACCACTCAAAGGGAAAAGAAAAAAGAAAAAACAAAAACAAAAAACCCCCAGATTCCTTCAATGACTTGGAAGTACCTACATGACTTCCCTGCCTCCTATTACTTCAGGGATCCCATCTCCAACTACTCTCTCCCTTGTTTACTCCCCTTAACCATGATTATTTTAGTTTATCAAACAAGCCATGCAACACTCCAGTCACTGGGACTTTCTTTCTTACCTCTTTTCTTTCCCTTTCCCTTTCCCTATCCCTTCCCTTCCCTTCTCTCTCCTTGGTCCCCTCCCCTCCCCCACTGCTTTGCTTCTTCTCTTCTCTTCTCTTCTCTTCTCTTCTCTTCTCTTCTCTTCTCTTCTCTTCTCTTCTCTTCTCTNNCCTCTCTTCCCTCCTCCTCTCCTCTCCTCTTCTCTTCTTCTCTTCTCTTCTCTTCTTCTCTTCTCTTTTCCTTAGTTGTTCACCTCCATACTAGTTCTTTATAAACGGCGCTTTCTCATACAGAGCTACTGTGATGTCCTTGTCTAGAATGTCAATTCTCCTTCCTGCAGAATTTTTCCTCCTTAGCAAACAGCAGCATCTAACAGTCCATATATTTTAAATTTTTATATTGTTTATCATTTGTCCTCATAGATTTTAAGATTCATGAGGTCAGTGATATCTGCCAGTTATTTTTGCTTTTGTATCTCCAGTACCTGGCATTGTAGGGACCTAATTAATAGTTATTAAATGGCTAAATAAAATGATAGAAAACATTAACCCTGAGAGGTGGAACATCACAGACTGAAACATAAAAATACCTGATTTATACCTAATTTGTAGTTTTTAACAATAACAGGAGATTCTCAGGTCACACGAATAATCAGAGATAACATTTGGATAATCCAACTGATATTTTGGATGAAGCATTTAATGCCTAATCCCAGTGTTCATTTATAACAATCGATTTCATTTTGACCTATGATTTTATATTTTTCCAAAATCATTAGTATTAACTCCATGTCAGCACATACTATATTGTATTGTAGAGAACTGAAAGAATTTTAGCAGTATTTTAAAAATGGATTATCACTTTTTTGAACTGCTAAAATTATGATTAATGCTTCTGAATATTTTTTATCAGAAAATATATTATTTATTTCTCTTTTAGCTATCAAGAAAAAGTACAATGTACCCTACCCATATTCATGATTTTACCTAAACAATGCCTCAAAATTTTACTCAAAGATGTCTTTCTTTTAAAGCTTTTAGTGAAAAAATATTTCTATAGTCCTCCTGATGATCATTATGTTTTAGTTCTAGCTTAGTTTCCTATATCTTTAACAACTTCGTTTGGTGTTGATAGAGGTCTATTTCCAAGAGGTATACCTGAATAAAAATAATAATTTATTATTTTTTAAAAATAATCTCTATCAAAAAATTTCATTAGATATCACCACTTTCTTTTCTTCTTCTTCTTCTGAGAGAGAGAGAGAGAGAAAGAAAGCACATGAGAAGAGTGCATGCACAAGCATGGGGTGGGGGGTGGGGAGAGGGCAGAGGAAGGGAAGAGAGAGAAAATCTCAAGTAGGCTCCATGCCCAGTATGGAGCCTGACAGGGGCTGGATCTCATAGCCCTGAGATCATGATCTGAACCGAAATCAAGAGTCTGACACTTCGCTGACTGAGCACCCAGGCCCTCATCACTGCTTTCTTATTATACAACATAACTAATTCTGAAGAGGAAACACTGCTATATAACTGGGGAAAATCTCTGAATGTCAATATACCTTGATTCTAGTTTGGATTCTTTCAGTAAATAGGAAACTTTGCGGGAGTCTATTAACTTCTTTTTGCTTTTTTGCACTCATTTGTTTGAAACAATAATTTTTAAATACATTCCTTATTTTTTTTTAGAAAGGGTAGGACTGTTAAGAAAGAATACGGTAATTAAACATCTAAAAACAAATACAATGATCTCAGAAAGTATTCATTTTATAGATTCAATGCATGTATTGTAGAAATAGTCACCCTCAGTTTTCTATTTTTTATTAATTTATTAAAAATTACTTAGTTTTTCATAGAGCAAATATTTGAGAAATGTTAGATACTTGTCATGCAGAAAGCATTGTTCTAGGCCTCAAAGGTACAACAACGAAACAGATAGAGGCAGTCCCTGCTTGGAATCTTCCAGTTTCTCTACAAAGTGCAATTTATTTTTCTAAAAAATTTTAAAAAATAAAAGCAAGAAAGAGAGAGAAAGAAAGAAAATATTCCTCATTCTCTCTCTTTTACTACTGGAGTTTTCTTAGGTCAAGGAGAAAATAAACCATCTTAAAGAGTTAAGGGCTTGAGGGGCACTTGAGTGGCTCAGTGGGTTAAGCATCTGACTCATGATTTCGGCTCAGGTCCTGAGACTGAGCTCTGCTTTGGGCTCTATGCTCAGGGGGAGTCTGCTGGAGACTCTTCCTCTTCTGCTCCCCCTCCCATCCCTCCTTTCAGTTATGTGTTCTCTCTCTCTCAAATAAATAAATAATTAAAAAAAAATAAAGCTTTAAGGGCTTGAGTCTATATAGAAGTTAAGCAGTTCCTTCAGGAAACCAAGGCCATCAGTCTCTGGGCCACCTAGATCTACCATTTCTTTAATGATTTTTTAAATAAACATTTTGTTTAAAATAATTGTTGACTTATGAAAAAATTGCAAAGGTGGTACAAAGAGATCCCACGTATGCCACACTCAGTTTCCTTATTATTACCATTTATATTAGCATGGTACATTTCTCACAATTAATGAACCAATATGGATATGATATATATTAACTAAAGTTGGTATTTAATTCAGATAATTTTAGTTTTACCCTAACCTCCTTTTTTTATTTCTAGGGTCAAGACACAACATTACATTTAATTTTCATGTCTATTTAGGCAAAGTTCTTTCCTTTGCAGAGGAGTCCTTTGTTAGAGAGAGGGCTCAGGGTGTATTTCAAAAGGATTACTCTTACCTCCTGTTGGAAGTGTACTCCCATGACAACCGGGTGAGTTTCCTGGAGGTAAAGCCCAGAAAAGCATGCCACCCCGCAGACAGCAGCCCCAGGATTTTCTCACCATCACACTAGTCTCAAACACTCGGCCTCTTACATTTGTGAAAATTAGCACTAAGTATTCTTACTGGTTCATGACTTCAGCAGCTTCTACTCCTGGTAGGTAGATCTTGTCAGTGACTCCAAAGATTTGCCTGTCTCTCCAAATTTCAGGGTGTCAGTTGGCTCTGCAACCTCAATTTTCTTATGGGTCAAGGAGAAAGTATTGATTTTTCAGTTTGTAAGCATGGGAGTGACAACCTCCCAACTGTTTACATGCTGTAGCTGAAATCAGAAGTCTTTGATTTTGTGCAGTATCAAGGCTGAACATGTATTGCTGAATTTTATAGTTCGTAAAGATACACCCTAGAGGTGATGGTTATAAGAGACACACATTAGCCTCCTTCTTGTAGGAATGCTTCCATTTTCAGGAATCATTTCTGTTATTTAAAGTGGAGTTAGTTTCTTAAAAGACTTCTGCTAAGGACTGTCATCCATTAGTAGCTATTAATGAAAAGTTGTATCTAGATTTATGATATGCATGCATAATAGGTAGAGAGAAGAATGCTCCAATGTTTAAAAAAAAGAATGAACCAGGAATATTTTATTTCTTTATAGGGGAAAATGGGATACAGTCTCCTATTACAACCATTTTTCATTGAGAAGGTCTTCATGAATCTGGAAAGACAAGAGAAAGAACTCTTTATTTTTGTCAAAGGGGTAGACTTAGGAATCCCATAGACACACTTAACAATTTCGTGTGTGAGACAGATGTTTCAGCTCTATCCTCTCTAAACTGTGGGTGATAGATGTACCCCACAGCCTTCTTGTGATGAGATTAAGAAATATATGTGTAGCAGCAAAATCAGCACACATTGTTGATATCAATAATAATTAGTTTCTCCTCTTTTTTTTTTTTTCAAATTTGGTTAGCTAAACTTTCCATCCTATTTCACATTTTTCTGAAGGAACATGAGTCCTCACATTATCTCTTGACCTCTGATATGCCTTTGTGAAGAAGACAGAGCCCACCGATAGGGAAATAATATTATTTGGAGTTATTTAAATAGTCTGAGAACTATGCTACTTACTTAACACACACTATCTCATTTAATCTCAAATATTCCATATTTATTTTCGTAGCTATGGATCCAAAGACCAGGAACTTCTAAAAAAGATTTATTTATTTATTTGAGAGAGAGAGTGCGCACATGGGGAGAGAAGAAGGGAGGGGCGGAGGGAGAGAGAGAATCTCAGTCAGATCCCCTGCTGAGCATGGAGCCCCCTGTGAGTCTTGATCTTATGACTCTGAGAGCGTGACCTGAACTGAAATCAAGAGATGGAAGCTTAACCTACTGAGCCACCCAGGCGCCCCAAAGAACAAGAAGTGTTAGCTGTTTTTCTAAGATCACACATCTAAAAAGTGGCTAAACTAGAATTCCAATCAGGTTCTATCAGAAGCAATAACTATGGTTTCATCAACAATCCAGAATTTCATAAAATATATCTGTCATAGAGTAATGATGTCAATTTTCAGGAAATGAACAAAGAAAAACAGAGCTGCCTGAAACATGAAGACATATTGTATTTTCTGAGTCGGGAAAACAGGTAGATGCAAATTCAAGAGCAAATATGAACAAAGTATGTTTTGCCTAATGAAATTGTTGTGAACAAGCGAAAAGGGGAAAAAACTGAAAGTGAAAACAAAGGAACTGATTGGATTTTCTTGTCAACAGCACCTTCATAAGCAACTGAACAGAATTTGCTTTTATTTATTTATTTTTTTATTATGTTCAGTTAGCCAGCATATAGTATTATTTTTAATGGTGTATAAGTCAAAACTGTAGGGTCTCCATATGGAGATTGGGTAAACCTTTTTAAACAAACAGAATATCTAAGAGGATAGCTTTAAAACCTGTTTAAAAAAAACATTGCTTGTGTGGATTTTTTAGAAAAGTGGAATTGAGACTGCTTAATACATGAAACAATTTTATCAGAGATTACACCTGGATGAAAAATAAGAGAATTTGCTTATTGACTTAGCAGTATTTTGAGCCACACCTGAGTGAAAAAATCTGCTATCTACATATGCAATGCCACTGAGATAAGCATTTTTCTTCTAATAGGTTATTTTCAGTTGGATTTGACATATTTATCTAATATCTCTTCTTTCATCCAATTGTAATTAATACTTGATCTGTAGTCTTTATACATGTACCACAGATGACATAAGCCAGAGTGGAACACTTTAGGTTGAAGGATGACTAGCCAATGGAAGGTCTTCTTTTAATAACAACAGGTCTAAGTAAGCATTCTTTTATCCTGGCTTACTGGTCCTATCGGGCTGTGTATTTTGCAATTTGGATACATTGAAGTCCAAAATCTCCTACCTAGAGTTACTATACCTTTTCAGCAGTTATCTAATCTCTTCAAGCTCCATGGATTTGTGAAGATTCAGTAAGATAACATTTTCATGCCTATTAGAATATAAAAAGACTTGATTTGCTCTTTAAGATGATAAGAGAAGTTGAAAAAAATTATTTCTAGAACTTATGCTTTTCATTAGACTGCAGAAATTTTCTTGTGAAAAACCTAAATTGTGTGACAGAGATGAGATTAAAGTCATAAGCACTAGTACCACACAGACTCTGAAGTGCTTAAATCCAGGGCTGGCCCTTATTAACTGTATGCCAATGGAAAGATGTTCTAACCTCAATGAACGTCAATTTCCTCATCCGTAAAATGGAGATAAAAGCATCTTTCTTATAAGGTTATTGTGAGGAATATATATTTTGGGCTTTTTTTTTAAAAAATATCTGTAAATCATCTGTACTTAATTAAATTGTGACCAGTATTATTATTGAATTAAAACAAAGCAACTTTCTTCTACTCTTACTGTTTTAAGAATAGCAATGTAGTTCTATTATTCTCTTACCACATAATGAGGAAGAATGTAGTCTTAGAGCGGTATTTCTGATTTCAAAGGCCTACAGAGGCAAGCAATGTAAATAGGGTGAATCTGAAGTGCAAAACGACATAAAAAGGGATGAAGAATGTGTAAACTGAAAGTGTATCCCCACTGGGAATCTTTTCAAATTGAAAAAGTTTTAAATGCTAGTTTGACCAAACAAATCAAATCTGTAGCATTAATTTGGCCCATTGTTCCCATTATAAGTGGCTTAACATGTTGCATAAGGGAGTTAGAGTGTAAAACAAATAACTTTGTTCTCCATAGCATTTTTTTTTTTCATTTTTGGCCCAGGGAAAATGCTTCCATGTGTTAGTACTTATATTGTATGTTCTTCAAAGATGTGTGGCCCTGGAGGTTGTAAAATCATTTCAGAAATCACACATCTAGTGATTCTAAACCCACATAATAACTTTTGGAAGAACTGTTGTAGGTAGGTGACTTATACCTTTGTTTATTTATTTATTTTTTGCAGTGGGAATTAAAACCAAAACAAACATACAAGAAATCTATATACTTCTAACTTCAAAGAATTATTTTTATGTTCCTCTGCGGTCAATCCTAATTCAAGACCAAGGAAAAAGCATGGAAAGCAGCAGAAAGATATGGTTGCCCTAACATGATAAGAACAGGCCATGCTCCATAGGTGACTCAAATATCAAAAGTAGGAATATATTAAAATACAATTTTGGATGTTGCTTTTATTACAGGAAGGTGAATTTGCTTTTTGTTTTCTTTCTTTCTTTTTCTTTCTTTCTTTCTTTCTTTCTTTTTTTTTTTTTTTAAGATTTTTATTTATTTATTTGACAGAGAGAGAGGCAGCAAGAGAGGGAGCACAAGCAGGGGGAGTGGGAGAGGGAGAAGCAGGCTCCTCCCCGCAAAGCAGGGAGCCCGATTTGGGGCTCTATCCCAGAATGCTGGGATCATGATCTGAGCTGAAGGCAGACGCTTAACGACTGAGCTACCCGGGTGCCCCTGCTATTNGCTCCTCCCCGCAAAGCAGGGAGCCCGATTTGGGGCTCTATCCGAGAATGCTGGGATCATGATCTGAGCTGAAGGCAGACGCTTAACGACTGAGCTACCCGGGTGCCCCTGCTATTCGTTTTCTCAAACTGATGTACTTCTAATTTAATCAACTCCCAGGCAACTTTTCCTTCCATTCAATAAACCTGGAAATTTTTTAAGCTTCAATTAATCTTTTTTCATTTTTGGCCCAGGGAAAATGCTTCCATGTGTTAGTACTTATATTGTATGTTCTTCAAAGATGTGTGGCCCTGGAGGTTGTAAAATCATTTCAGAAATCACACATCTAGTGATTCTAAACCCACATAATAACTTTTGGAAGAACTGTTGTAGGTAGGTGACTTATACCTTTGTTTATTTATTTATTTTTTGCAGTGGGAATTAAAACCAAAACAAACATACAAGAAATCTATATACTTCTAACTTCAAAGAATTATTTTTATGTTCCTCTGCGGTCAATCCTAATTCAAGACCAAGGAAAAAGCATGGAAAGCAGCAGAAAGATATGGTTGCCCTAACATGATAAGAACAGGCCATGCTCCATAGGTGACTCAAATATCAAAAGTAGGAATATATTAAAATACAATTTTGGATGTTGCTTTTATTACAGGAAGGTGAATTTGCTTTTTGTTTTCTTTCTTTCTTTCTTTCTTTCTTTCTTTCTTTCTTTCTTTTTTTTTTTTTTTAAGATTTTTATTTATTTATTTGACAGAGAGAGAGGCAGCAAGAGAGGGAGCACAAGCAGGGGGAGTGGGAGAGGGAGAAGCAAGCTCCTCCCCGCAAAGCAGGGAGCCCGATTTGGGGCTCTATCCGAGAATGCTGGGATCATGATCTGAGCTGAAGGCAGACGCTTAACGACTGAGCTACCCGGGTGCCCCTGCTATTNAGCTCCTCCCCGCAAAGCAGGGAGCCCGATTTGGGGCTCTATCCCAGAAATGCTGGGATCATGATCTGAGCTGAAGGCAGACGCTTAACGACTGAGCTACCCGGGTGCCCCTGCTATTCGTTTTCTCAAACTGATGTACTTCTAATTTAATCAACTCCCAGGCAACTTTTCCTTCCATTCAATAAACCTGGAAATTTTTTAAGCTTCAATTAATCTTTTGTCATGTATATGGTATATACTGAGAGCTGTAGGAGGAAATCTCACAACTCAAAAACTAGCCCCTCCGTGTGGCCCAGGAGCTCTTCTGTACTTCCATAGTCTGTTTCTTCCCCATTATCTGCAACTCACTTTTCAAAACCTCTCTGCCCCCATTGCTCTACCCTGACTTAAGATTTTCACCTTTTACTTCACAACGAAAGAAAGAAAATGTTCTCAGAGAATAGTCAACTTCATTCACCTTAGTTAGGAGGATTCATTGAGCGCCCTCTTCCCACCAACATACCTTCCAACTCACCTCCTGTCATAAACAACCAAGCAAAAACAACTAAAGACAAAGAAAGGCTATGGCTTCTAAACAAATTGGTCATGACAAAACTTCTCTTTTGTTTGCAAATTGAGTGAGATGACGCTTAGTAGGAGTTACTGTTGTTCTATCTGTTCATTGAGATTGACAGGGATTTTGTTTTACTTCTCTAATACCTTCTTGGCTTCTCACAATCATGGCACCTCCTGAATGCTTGTCTGAATAGATTACTGTCCAAGTATAAACACCAGAAATACTTAGATACATTTTGCAAGATGAAAATATACAAGAACCTTTAGTTGTTATATAATTCTCTGAGAGTGATTTGAAAAAGAAAATTCTGAAGTTTAAACCTACATCGGGTAGCTTAGAAGCAAAACATAGAATGTCCCCTTAGAAATAAAGAAGGTGCAATAGCTACTCGATTGTAGAAAAGATTGGACTAAGAGATTAAAAAAAATTGAATTAAGTTGTCTGGTTTTTGTCCAGATGAGTTATTATTATTATTTTCATTTTTACTTTTACTTCTCTCTTTCCAAATCACACGGAGATTTCCATAAAGTAGCAGGAAGCTCCCTTTCCACAAGTTCCTTCTTAATTTTACCATTTTTGCCACATGTAGCGCACAAGAGAAATACTAGGCAATTTTCCCATTGGAAACTTCTTATTCAATATTTATTAATTTAAAGTGTGGCAGGGGGATGAAAGAGGAAGGAAAGAAAAGAAAAAAAAAGGAAAAATGGAAAAAGTAAACAAAAGGAAGTAGAGAAACAAAGGAGACATGGAAATGCTAGAATGATGTAAGTAGACTCAGCCTGTAAGTTGGGCAATGGAGACATGTATGCCTAAATTTGTTTTCAGACGGATCATGTGTCCTTGAGGAGTGGCAGAATGCTATTTCCCTTTTTCATTCTAGGTAGCCTCCAATCTGTTCTATTTCGCGTGGTCACTGAAAAATTATATTTACCTACCAACTAAGTAATCCAGCAGCATAAGTAGAGGTCTTCTCTCACTGAAATGCCTTCAGGTATGAATTAAAATGTAAACCTGTGAAATATCAATAAAGTTGACATAAAACATTTTGTTCCCAAAGATAGAAAGCAAAAAGAGCATGGCCTTAGGGTAATATACTATGCCTAGAGGCTAACTGAGTCTCCTGCCACACATTATATTGGAGTGTTATTACATTTTGTCTATTAAAGGCATAGTGCCCTTGGGATTTTACAGGGTTTTGAACATAAATCCTTCTGCAGTTCAAATTTAGTTGATGCAGAAGGATATGCCATGGCTCTAACGCTCATGAGTGGGACAAAATACCAAATCATTTCTTGAGATGCCTAATGTGAGTGTCAAATTACCAGCCTCCACCAAGCAAAAGGGAATGCTAATTAAAAGGGTAGGACATGTTCCAGTTGTTCTAATCAAAGAGAGCTTAATCCTTCCATAAGCTGGCTGGCTTTGTTGGAGGAAATTCTGAACAACCTTGTTACTTTTGATAACTGTAAGCCACTGACTCATGGCCCCTTGACAGCTAGCTGAGCATGTAATAACATTTCTCTGTATTTGGGGACTGGCTTAGCTGGCTTTATAATAGATTATTGTGGATGTTAAAGTGAAATGTTAGTCTTTCTTTAAAGCTCTGTATTCCCCAGTAATTAAGGTTATAAAAAGGGCACTGAGCACAATATAGTTTCAAGGTCGCCAAACACAGATATAACAGCCTTCAGTTTGTGTAAATAAGGTATTAACCATAGGTTTATTCTGCAACTGTGTCATGAAAAATAGGTTTTTCAAGAGCAGTTTGATGGGAAAGCATTTTGAGGTGAATTTTAAAATGTCTTTTTTTCCCTTTTAGTTCCAAAGAAATTAACGAATAGAAGGAAAAGCAAGTGACATTACAGAAAGGCAGGAAAAGGAAAAAAATATATATAATTTTAAAAGTTGAATGCTATCAGTTGAAGAGAAAAACCAGATACCAGAGCAGAGTTTCATCCCAAAACATTTGAGGTTATTGGGTATAACAAGAACCTTGGAGAAATCACAACCTTTGGCATGAAAATGTCTACAGAGACCACACAAACAAGGATTTCACTTTAACTTTCAAGGCAGTGACAGTTATTGGCTATTTGTGTTTCCAATTCATTGTAAATGGAAAAAGTTAAAGAAAAAGTTCACCCAAGAGAACCATTTAACTATTTATTTCAAAGGAAGAAATTGATACAGTTTCACTCAACTTCAGAGTTTTGATATTCACTCACCGCTCGAATCAGATCCTTGTGTCCATCTTTACAATAGGGAGAAGCGTTACATCACGTGTTTCATAAAAAAAATATTTCTTTGTGATGTTCAATCACCAT